>NW_022157316.1:0-51668 GCF_007821495.1 Lachnellula hyalina
CTCCATCCATGAAACAGAAAAGCCAAATAGAAGCACGGCTCGAAATCAAAGAGAACATCACATACCGGACTAACGCAGTTCACCCTCGCAAAATCCACCCACTCGACACTCAAACACCTCGCCAGCTGCACCACAGCGGCCTTACTCGCATTATACGCCGCCTGTTTCTGCGGCACATTAACCAGAATCGCCGACACGCTGGCCGTAAAAATCACATTCCCCTTCGCCCTCCCCTCCTTAACCTGCGTCTCAAAGATCCGCCCCGCAGCCTGCGCCGTATAGAACGCCCCGTCGAGATTCACATCCATAATCTCCCTGAACTGCTGCGGGCTGTAATCGAGCGCCGCATGGTGCGTCGCGATGCCCGCGTTCGCGACGACGATATCCAGCGTCCCGTTGCCTAGCTCGGACGTCACGAGCGCCATGACGGCCGAGACTTCGCTCTGCGACGTGACGTTGCATTTGTACGCTTTCACGGGCACCCCCGCGGACGCGGAGATGGATGATGCGGTCGCGTCGGCATCCGATGGGGAGGTGCTGGTATAGAGGATGGCGACGCGGGCGCCGGCTTCGGCGAGCCCGCGGGCTACTTCCAGACCGATTCCGCGGGTGCCGCCGGTTACGAGGGCGGTTTTGCCGGAGAGCGAGAAGTGGGAGAGGACGGGGGAGGAGGGGGGAGGGGTGGGCGGCTAGGACCATTGTTGCGGTTGTGTGGTTGGGGTTTTGTGCTTGGTTGGTTATTTGGTGGTGGGTGGTTTGGTGGTTTGGTACGGGAGGAGAGAGAGGGGTTGGTGGGATGAGAGGGGGGATGAGGGGGGAAAGGACCTTTATATGCGCTGGCTTTCATGCGGGGACGGAACGGACTTCTCTCGACCTGCTCTAAGGCATTGGTGGGGATCTACGATCGTGTGACATGCTGATTTGGTCGGGCATGAGTTCACGATGCAAGTTTTCGTGGTGCTATATGGAGGAGGGTTCAGATTCGGCATTTAGAATTCAGGGGTAACTTAATAGGGGTATTTCGGCTATTTTTATTCGCTTCAAATCTTAATGTCTATATGCATTCTAACTACCTACCTACTGCACACCTTCAATAACTACTTTCAAAACATCCTCTTGGGCTTTCTTGACTAATTCAAATGCTTGCTCTGCCTCTTCGAACTTGAATCTATGGGTTATGAGGGACTTTACATCGATCTTGCCAGATGCAACCAGGTCTACTGCCGCTGCGTAACATCCCGCCGTATATCTAATGGAGCCCTTGATGTTCAACGCCCGAATGCATGCTGTGGTGATTGGGAACAGTACATTCTACGAACCGTTAGCAAGCGTCCATTCACATTGTTGGAAGCGAGTGCATCATACCTCCTTGCCCATCCCAGCTTGAACGTAAGTTCCTCCCTTCTTCGCAGCAAAGACACCAGCCTGAATACACGGCTCCGCGCCAGTACATTCCAGAACCACGTCAAAGCCTTCTCCCATCCCAAACTCAGCGACGATCTTCTCGCCCACCGCTCTGCTAGCCTCCACTGGATCTGTTCCAGCAGGTGCTCGCTCGGGAATAAACACTCCATCCGCAGCATATTTCTTTGCAAACTCCGTCCTCGCTTTGGAAATGTCTACAGCAATGACCTTCTTCGCTCCATATGCCTTTGCCACTGCTTGGCACAGGACACCGATTGGTCCGCAGCCAAAGACGAGCACGGTCTGGTTTGCTCGGAGGTCGGCGACTTTGCAGATCTGTACGGCTACTGCGGTGGGCTCGACCATGGCACCATCTTCGGAGCTCATATGTGCGGGGATGGGGTAGCAGTAGTCTGAGGCTACGGTGTAGTATTTTTGAAGAGTACCATCCCACGGTGGGGTCGCGGCAAAAATGGTGTCGGCGCAAAGATTGTACGCCCCTTCGCGGCAGAAGTCGCAGCTATTATTACCCACTGTTAGATTTCTTTCCTTCAAAGTTCAAAGCTCAAAGCTCATGAGATAATGAGTAGGCGTCTTACTATCTGCACGGCACACCAGGTTCAATAGCAACACGATCCCCAACCTTCACATTCTTCACCAGACTTCCAGTCTCCACAATGGTTCCCGAACTCTCATGACCCAGTACAATGGGACTCTTCAGGATGAAATCCCCGATCCTGCCTCGTTGCCAGTAATGCACATCACTGCCACAGATTCCCGTTTGCTCAATGTGCACTCGGACATCGTGCTCGGTTCGTAGCTTGGGGATATCTCTGTTCTCAATAGAGACGTTTTTGATTGAGTGCAACACGAATGCGGGGTTCTTCTTGCTGTCAGCTTGCCTGCAGTAGCCGTGGGGTACCGTCCGAACTACTTACAACTTCCGCCGAGGTTGCTGATGGAGACATCTTTTTGCTATAACTATAATCTTGCTTGGATGACTGATAGGGAAGCCAGGAAGAACAGAAGATTGCAATTAAAATTCAAAGCAAAATGATGGGGATGGGTGGACTTATGGCAGATTTGGAGGGGTTGATGCGGGGTCAAAAAAAGGGTTCAAGTGTGACGCGACGGACAACAGTCGACCGCGACTCTCAGCCAAACAGCAACGCTTTCACTGGAGCACCAACTCGATGCCACGAGACAGATGGTGGGCGGGACCTCACTGCCGCCGAAGAGTCGAAGACAAAGGAAGGCATTCCGAAGCTCGCTCTATACCTTTCATGAGACGCGTTCCGGGGACTCGGAACTCTACATGCTAATATCATGTGCCGCCGATTCCAAGGGGAAACGTCAAGTCATGACATTTCCTTGGCTTCATTGCTCATTTGGGTTGGGACGTTAATCTCCTAGTAGCATGCATCATGCGCCTGACGGCATGGATGCTCTTCATTGATATAAGAGCTGCTTTTGACGTGGCGTAGGTGTCTTGCCAAAGGCAGCTATCGCGATCACGTGAAATCCACACCCCTTACAACTTAATGTAAGCTAATCTGTTCTCTACAATATATCAACTAAACTCTAGAACAGTTGCTTGATATAGTATCCAAAAATGATTAACCAATTTCAGAATGCACCAGTCACGTGCTTCACACCCTCATAAGTGATGCCATACATAGATCAAACTGGTCCCCCTGCGGCTGATCTTCCACAAAACCAGTTTCAAATCCGCGTATCCACACTCTCCTGACGCAGCCCCTGTCTATACATCACGCGCGCAGATATGTATACGGAGTACAGCAGGCGTCCGATCCTCATTTGAGTCCGGAGAGACTCACCCTCTCCGTCAAGCTCACGAGGAGCCCGGGGTAGAAGGCTGAATGAGCGGACTGTAAGTCCCGTTGGTGGGACGTGTAGCCTTGCCCCTCATTGAGGACGAGGCTGTCCGTTGTTTGTGCTGTTATTTCAAGTGTTGCTTGCTACAAGTTTCTTGTCAATCAATCTTTACTTTCAACTATTCCTGTTCACGTCTCTCAAGCAAGCAAGCAAGCAGTCAATCAAAGTACTCATAACTCTCCCAACTACAAATCCTGCAGAATGGCAACCAACGGCGCTCAGAAGTCCATCCGCAAACCTAATCCGCCTGTGGAAGACAGTCTCTTCAAGTCATTCCGTCTGGATGGCAGGACTGTTATCATTAGCGGTGGCTCAGGTGGTATCGGGTACGAGGTAGCAAGGGGATTAGCAGAAGCAGGAGCAAACGTAAGTTTCCCCCTCGCCTTCCCCCAAAACATTACCTGACATAAGTCCCAAGATCGCCATCTGGTACTCCTCGTCCCCCGCGGCCGTTAAACTCGCCGCGCAAATCGCCACAGACTTTGGCGTCAAGACCGCAACGTACCAAGTGCAAGTCGAGAAATACGAGGAGGTTGAAGCAGCAGTCGCAGCCGTCGTGAAGGACTTTGGCCGTCTCGATGTCATGATTGCTAACGCCGGTATTCCTTCTAAAGCAGGAGGTCTGGATTCCAGTGTTGAGGACTGGAACCGTGTTCGTGCTGTGGATTTTGACGGTGCTTATTACTGTGCGCGCGCTGCTGGGTTGGTGTTCAAGGCGCAGGGTCACGGAAACTGTATCTTTACCGCGAGCATGAGTGGGCATGCTGCCAATGTGCCTCAGGAGCAGAGTGGGTATAACGCTTGCAAGGCGGGTGTGGTAAGTTGCACTTCTGCTTCCCCTGCTTCTTTTGAAAGGCTTGTTTGCTGATGCTAGCTTGTTCAGATCCATCTGTCGAAATCACTGGCGGTTGAGTGGGCGAAGTGGGGAGGACGATGCAACTCTGTGTCGCCTGGTTATATCGATACTGCGATATCCGGGGACTGTGCTTTCGAGATGAAGGAGGCGTGGTTTGGACTTACTCCTCTGCAAAGAGATGCAGACCCGAGGGAGTTGAGGGGTGTTTATCTTTACCTTGCTAGCGATGCGAGTTCTTATACCACTGGAGCTGATTTCATTGTTGATGGAGGATATACTGCCCGTTAGAGAAGATACATTCAACTATAAAATTCATGACATGATTAGAGATTTGTCTTTCAAATTGTATACCTAGCTCCGAATTGCAAAGTGATAATGTGATGTGGCACTCAACTCTGGAGCGCATGCGTTTTTCTGGCTCAGGATTTCTTTCCACCGGCACAATGACACCACATACCATAATAAATCCCGAAATCGGAATCGGCATTGGCATCGGCTGCCTCGTAAATAGTCAGTCGTAGTCGTTGTCGGTGCCCCAATCTAATTGGCCGAATCAATAGTGGCGATCCGCTCCGCTCCATTTCTCTCCCCCCTCTCCCACTTTCGTCGCTCATGCAGCTTCCCCAAGCGCCCCCGTACTTGTTCTCCGCTGTCATCACAAACAATACAGCCATCAGCTGATAATCCATTATAATACTAGCAAGTCCACATACAGTATGTACGGCAATGTGTCGCCGAGACCCGAGAACCAGACCAGAGACCCGGGCACGTAGACCCGCGCCCTCTAGCGCGCAGGGCGACAGACGTCCGTCGCGCCCTCGCCTTGAAAATAACATGGGGAACCCACACACGTCCAACCGCAGCATGGGGAAACGAACCCCAGGTCCCAGGAAATGCAGGGAACCCCACTTCTTGTCCCCGCTCGTAGCGTGGCTTGCTAGTCATTAGTCTGATTGGGGTGCGGCGAGGATGGTCGTGAGTAGGTGAGGTGGATGGTGAGATGATTGTCTATTGTGGCTGTTTTGATGGGCATGTGTGATGGGATGGGATGGGGAGACTATAAGTACAACCTACTTTCTCCTGGTTGTGCGGCTGGATTCGAAAAATAAATTAAGTGGTGTTGTTATTTGGTGCCATACAGTAATTGCCCGCTCATTCTATACGTTCAATATGGTCAAGGACTCAGATATCGTCGGCCACAGTCTGGCAGAGGTCTTGCCTCATAACCCGAAATACTGGTTCCAGACTCCTCATCTACTGCGACTCAACCTCCTCCTTCTCGTCCCCTTGATCGGCTCCTCGGTCGCAGGTTACGATGGTAAGTCTCCCTGTTATACACCGCGCACAGCATAGCATAGCATATCTAACCACCGCCAGGCTCTCTCATGAACGGTCTCCAGTCCCTTCCACAATGGAGAGAATACTTCGGGCACCCGGCAGGCTCGCTCCTGGGTCTCGTCAACGGCGCTCAATCAATCGGATCAGTAATCTCCCTGCCACTCGTGGGATGGTTTTCCGATAAATTTGGGCGCAAGCCCGTTCTCCTGGCTGGCGTTATCATGATTATCATTGCTACGGTTATTCAGGCTGCGTCTGTCAATCTGGCCATGTTCATTGTCTCCCGACTCATCGTTGGCTTCGGCGGCATGTTCGTCGTACAACCCTCACCTATGCTCATCGCCGAGCTGGCATACCCCACGCATAGAGGAAAATACACCAGTGCCTACTGGACCATGTACTACCTAGGTAAGCCTCCCTCTTTCCCTCCTTTCTATACTGCACAGCCATGCCAACATCAACAGGCGCAATCCTAGCATCCTGGACCACCTTCGGCACCCAAGACTACCCCAGCACCTGGTCCTGGCGCATCCCTTCAATCCTCCAAGCCGGCTTCCCCCTCATCCAACTCGCATTCTGGTACTGGATCCCCGAATCCCCACGCTGGCTAATCGACCAAGACCGCGCGCCCGAAGCGACGGCCATCCTGACCAAATACCACGCCGGGCCCGAGTTCACAGGCTCTTCCTCGCCCCTCGTCGCCCGCGAGATCGCCGAGATCGTGCACACGATCCAGCTCGAGAAGCAGGCAAAGCACACCGGCTGGTCGGCTCTAGTCGCTACGCCGGGAAATAGAAAGAGGACGCTCATTGCCGTGTGTCTGGGTGCGTTTGCGCAGTGGAATGGTATCGGTGTTGTGTCCTACTACCTCACGCTCGTTCTGGATACAGTCGGCATTACCGATTCCTTCGACCAGACGCTCATCAACGGCCTGCTCCAGATCTTCAACTTCGCGGCCGCTTTCTCGGCAGCCATTCTCGTTGACAAACTCGGACGCCGCACGCTGTTTATCTGGTCGGGGATTGGCATGTTGGTGTCTTATATCGTGTGGACGGCGTGCTCGGCTGTTAATTCAGATACGGGATCCAAACCTGCTGGAATCGTGGTTGTTGTGTGTCTGTTCACATTCTTCTTTCACTACGATATCGCATACACGCCCCTGTTGTTGTCGTACCCAACCGAGATTTTCCCTTACTCGTTGCGATCGAAGGGCATTGCCGTGGAGTTGTTCGCTATCTATGGTAGTTTGGTGATCGCTGCATTTGTCAATCCTATCGGATTGGAGAATATTGGATGGAAGTACTACATTGTATTCTGTTGTTTCCTGGTCGTCTTCCTTGCTGTTACCTGGTGGTTGTTCCCGGAGACAAAGGGACACAGTCTTGAGGAGATTGCGGTGCTTTTTGATGGCGAGGCGGCGAACGTTGAGGATGTGAGACTTGATGAGGATAAGATCCTGGCCAGCGCGGGCGTTGATCACCACGAGGTTGTGGGCAAGATTGACCACGTCTAGGGCGTTGAGAAAGATGTATGCAAGATACCGTGTATATAGTGTAAAATGGTTGAATAAATAACAGGACCTATCTACAAATAACTTTTGTATATCTCAACGCCTAACTCCATTTCGCGATCTGGTTCCTCGCCATCTCTTCCATTGAGCCCGCGAATGAGAGATTATTAGCAGTAGAAAGGGCCTTAGTTTGGCGAATCTACTTCCCCGCTGACCTGTTTCCCAGCTGGCGCCTCCCCAGGCGACACAACCACCCTTATTGCCTCATCAAGCACCTGAATGCCCTCCTCAATCTCTCCCTCTGTAATCGTCAAACTGGGCACGAACCGCAACGTATTCGTCCCAGCCGTAATGATCAATAGTCCTCTCTCCCTAGCGGCCGTCACAATGGGAGCAGGATCCCGAGTAAGCTGCAGTCCTAGAATCAGACCCTTACCCCTAACCTCCGCGATGAGCTCAGGATACTTTGCTCGCAAAGCCTCGAAGTGCTTAATGAAGACATTGCTCTTGGCAAGAACCGACTTCTGGAGCTCCGGATCCGAAAGTCGCGACACGATATAATGCGCCAACCTACACCCCATAGGATTGCCACCAAATGTCGTCCCATGGTCCCCAACTACGATCTTCTCGCTCACGGCATCATTCACAATCGTAGCTCCAATCGGGAAGCCGTTGCCGAGCGCCTTGGCCGTGGTGATTATATCCGGGTGTGCCTCTTTGGGCAGCGAAGCGTGAGCCCAGAAGGTTCCTGTGCGAGAAAGCCCGCATTGGATTTCATCGTAGATCAATACAGCGCCGACTTCTTTGCACCGAGTGGCCAAAGCAACGAGAAATTCTTCAGACGCAACAATCACGCCCCCTTCTCCTTGGATTGGCTCAACTATGACTCCGCAAGTATTCTCCGTCACCAAATCCTTAATAGCCGCAACATCATTATAGGTCCCGTACCTAAACCCCGGTATCATCGGCGAGAAAGGCTTCTGGTATTTCGGGTTCGGTGTCGCGGACAAAGCGCCCATTGTCCGGCCATGGAAGGAGTTATGGAAAGATACAAATTCGTACTTTCCTCCGGACGCATCGACGACTTTGCCAGCTTTGCGAGCGAATTTTATGGCGGCTTCATTTGCTTCTGTACCGGAGTTTGCGATGAAGACGGATCGGGCATTGTGCATGCTACCCGACTCGAGGGTTTTCTGGACAAGAAGTTCGGAGAGCGCGCCTGTCCAGGGGTTGTGGTAGAGGTTGGACGTATGAATGAGTGTTTTGGCCTGTACCGCGAGAGTTAGTGGGGAGAAGCACTGGGGGTGGGGGTGTCGGTGAGTCAACGTACTTGCTGCGCCATTATGCGGGCAATTTCTGGATCGCAGTGTCCCAGCGCATTGACTGCTATTCCGGCCGTGAAGTCGAGGTATTTCCTGTTCTCAACGTCCCAGAGATAAACTCCTTCGCCTTTGACGAACATTGGTGGGGGCCGGACATAGGTTTTGACCATGTACGGGGCTTGTTCGTTCACGAGAGCGGCGGTTGAGGAATCTGAGGATGGATCCGGGTTTGGGAGGTTTGCTTCTCTCTGTGTGCTGCTATCAGTAGGTTTTCTTCTGTAAAAGTCGTGCAGTACCAACGTAGATCTCATTTCGAGTAGTCTCTGGGAGGTTTGTCGCCGCGGCGGTTGCTTGCGAGGCATTCCTTTTCAATATGCCATTGGAAGTTGAGGTGAGGTTGCTGGCTTTCAGAGTAGCCGCTACTCGCTTTGCAGATATTCGGAGAGCCATTACAATTAGAAGTGACGGTATGATATATTAACAAGTGAGTGTGAGAGAATAGAGAAGAGAGGAGGATTGGAGTCAGAGGAATAACATAAGTCACACAATCTTAGCGTTATCGGACCATGCAGCTGATTTTTCTTTCCGTCCATCTGTTGATCAGGGAAAGATTTTTATGAATTTCACTATCTATGGAATTAGTAAAGTGTAAGATCATTCTATATATATATATGGTCTTGATTAGAACCATAGTAAGTGAAAGGAATTATATATACTACCAAGTATTACAATCCTAAAAGGGTCAAGTGAGGCATACACGCAAAGGCTTCACCGCTTGGCAGAATACCCCACAAGTCCCAACTAGGCAAGGTCGGTTTCGTCTCCATCTTTTCGTGTCGACTGCAATGCCGACATGTGACCTGTCAATCAATTTCACATTCTCTCTTTCATCAGCCTTCACATTACAACAGCCAGGACACGACTAGAACCCCAACCTCCAATGTACCGTCGAGATTATGCCAAATAGTCAAGATGGTTCTGAGACAACAGCTCAACGCAAGCCCGCCGAGAATGGGAATATACCGCCATCTTCAGAATCCCTGCCCGAGGACGCTTGGGATCTACCCCTAGGCACTGCTGACCAAGCCTGCAAAGAGTGCCGCAGACGGAAAGCAAAGTGCAATCGGGGAATCCCTACCTGCGGACTATGCATCAAGTATAACAGACATTGCTTGTACGAGAAGCACAGCAAAACCCCACTAACGAGAAAGTGTGTACGACTTGTCTAGATCACATGGAAGAGAGCTAATTCGAATATAGGCATCTCACCGAGGTTGAAGAAAGGTTGGAAAGAGCAGAGGCTCTGCTTCGACAAGCTCGTATCGTCCCTTCAACACGGCCAACCCGGTTGCAGTCAGCGACTCCAGATTCCAAGCCCGCCCCGCACCACGTGGAGGGCCAAAATGACTTTGACTTCTCGTTTCTCGATCAACCACTACCAACATCAACCCCTTTTCTTGAAAATTCGAATCAAGATAAAATCGCTGCTTTTGACATTCCAGTCACAAACTACGTGATACCACAGAACCTCTCTCCCAACCTTGACTTCTTGGATTTGGGACAAAGTCCGGAGTCGCTGAACGTGGGGGGCTATCAAACAGATGTCATGATCGCTCCTGATGAAGCACATCATCCCTCAAATCCTCTAGAGGTTCCACCTATGGATGACTTCGAGTGGGATGAGCAGCATGTTTCGGGTATGGAAGATCCAGATATCGCATCATGGGCCTCCAAGTCAAGTGAGGATGGCGATGCAGAAGAAACTGTCATTGATGGTATGGCTTCCTTGACGGTTGACGAGAAAGAAGGAGGTTACTTGGGGGTTGCTTCTGGTGCAGCTCTACTGCGAATCATTGATCCACCACCTCCCACGAGTCGCAGAAAGTCAACCGTATCAAGAGCTCGTATCGAAAAAACCTCTATTGGACCTGCGACTATTCCCCCAAATTTCTATGCCCAACCGAACCCAAATAGGCACATTCTTGATTCTATGATAGATGCCTATTTCAGACTCTATCATCTGAGCTACCCAATCGTCCATGAGCCAACTTTCAGAGCTCAATACTCAGAAGTAATTGCCAGACCTAATGGAGACTGTTGGTTGATTCTTGCCTATGTTATTGCTGCAATTGGTATATATACGACTTCAACGACTCTTGAAAGCAATGACCTACCACTTTTCGCCCAAGCAAAGTCCATGCTATCCATCAACTTGCTGGAGACAGGGAACTTGACCTTAGTCCAGGCATTAACCTTGGTTTCCAATTATCAACAGAAGCGAAATAAGCCCAACAGTGGGTATAACTATACTGGCCTAGCCGTTCGTATGGCCATGGGCTTAGGGCTCCACAAAGAGTTCCAAGGCTGGAATATTTCTCCTCTAAAAATGGAGATTCGACGAAGAGTTTGGTGGACTCTATGTATCTTTGATATTGGAGCTACAATCACCTTTAGCAGGCCATTGTCATGGCCTGGTGACGGAATTGAAGTTGCATTTCCCATGAATGTTAATGATCGGGTATACACATCCCTCTCTCAACACGCTCTCCCAACTAATGTCTGATGTAGGAGCTCACAGCTGCGTCTCAAACATACCCGCCACAAACCAATGAGGTTACTCCCTATACTGCTGTTCGCTCTCAAGCTTCTTTCCACATGGCAACTAACCGCATCTACGCTCGTGTTATCTCTAAACCATTTCCGACCGCCAAGGAGCTTCTCCACCTCGACGATACTTACATGGGCGAGTGGCTGGCGAACATCGCCCCCTATTTTGCCCCACAAGTTTCTGTCCCTCCAAAGTATAACTTCGCTCACGCAGTAATGATGTGGAGATATCGTAACCTTCGAATAATCATATACCGACCATTCGTCATCAGGAAAGCACTATATGCTCGCAATGGCCGCTCAGATGAGGCCATGGAAAGTCACCAGGCTTATGAACGATGCTTGGATGAAGCTCGCAACACAATCGCTGGTATTCGAGACTATTGGGCTGCGAACGAGCACACAAAACTGGCGGCTTGGTATGCCTTGTAAGTCTCGCCTGCAACCACGGTACTATTAGGCTAACAATACAAGATACTTCCTTTTTCAAGCAGCCTTGATCCCCTGCATTTGCCTTCGCAACTCGCCTATTTCACCACAAGCCTCCGAATGGCGTTCGCAAATCCTTGCCACCTTATCCACCATCTCTTCTCTCGCGCCTGTAAATTCATCATCTCCCCGGTGCCACCAAGTCATTCTCAAATTATGCGGACGGTTTCTACAAGATGATGAAAACACTGGTGAAAGATCAGATGCAGGAAGTGGCCCAGAGCCTGTTGGAGGCTTGAGTCCTATCAATGAGAGCCCACAAACGCAAATGAATAACGTATACAGTATGATGTGGCCCAATGTCCCGGCTTTGGAAGCAGATGTTGTGATGCAGGATGATGCTTGGATGGAATTTCTACGGGGCGAGGATCCCGATCTAGGTGGCGAGTTTGGGGTTTAAAGTATTTACTGAATGATAAGTTCATCCATATTTTGGGTGGAGTGGAAAAGGTAGTCTTTCGTGTTATAAAATAGCACGTCGTCCGCTAGAACATATCCAACTTCGCCACACCGCATACAACATCAAGAGGCGGTTTTCTAGCAGCTTGACATAATGCCGCACCCATTCAGAGGTCAGTGGTCTGAGCTTGCTTTCAAAGGCATTTCTAATTTTGCAAAGATTGGTTTAGCAGCCCCAGCGCAATGTAACGGCAAGTGTTCCTTTTGCGACAACCCCGCAACGGCCACAACCGCTATGATAATCACCCCAACCGCACCACAAATGAAACCGTCCTTGTGGGACAATCTTGCCCTAAAGGCTAGGTCACATGATAGCACTTGCTGATACACTGACTATGCGCTATGTCGAGGTTTGTGTCCCCCTTCCAGTCACACTGTTTTCTTCCCTACACTTGAGACAGCAGATTAATATATGACAGTTTGATCTCATCTTAGCCCATGAGAAACAACGCGAGGACTACAACATCGCTATACTCCGTTAAGGCATAGGGAATACGGGTAGCTTTCGCAGAGATCGCCGTGCAATTTTGACGATCCTCATCATCACTGACACCTTTTTCCAATACCTCTGCCAGACCTCGCTCCGTTCTGCTGCGTCCGCCTGCCAGATTTATAAAAGCTACAATTTCGTTGAAGTCGTGCACAGCAGCAACATCCAAGACCCCTCTCAACCTAAAGTCCGCCTGTTTCTGCCTTGCCCGGGTACAACTCCTGCATTAGACTTCACTGTTGCGATGCAGGTCTGGCGTTTTCACATCGAGCAGAAGCAGACAAGAGGCCTTGCGTGACTTAGACCAGCTATCTCGTATTGTGGCTGAACGCCAGCCGCGTGAGTAGTACTCGCAATAAGTAATGACCGTCACCATGCTTTTGACACGATGCTCGGATTCGGATTCGGATTCGGATCAGGCAGTATGTTGACAGATGTCGAACACGTACATCTGATCTTCTGTTTTCTTTTCTTCGGGTGATGAATATCCCAATACATCCCCAGAAGGCTCCACTTTTATTTTTACATATAGAATGGCTTCAGTAGTGTTCTTTTGGCTCGTCATTGTCTTGGGTGCCGTTTCAGCCACTGCCAAAACCGCCGATATCTCCCCTTATTTCAACTAGATCGAAGGAAACAAAATTTGGCGTTTGACACATATCGATGAGGGATTGTTAAGGGACGCGGGTGTAAAGGAGTGGGAGTTTGTACAATTACTCGTCTCATTACGCGAGGGGTTCTCTTGTAAAGTGGGCGGGTAAATTTTACGATCCGATGAGTTTCAAAGGGGGAAAAAATAATCAGTTCGGTTTGTGTCCTACCCCACTGTTACTTCCCAGGCTTTTACTAACTATTTTGCAGCTGTGTCGTTTCATTTAGATGGGCAGATGGCGTAGGCGTCTCCGTGTGGGATATGTACGAGTAGAGCGAAGGCAGCACAAGCTGATGGCTCGAAGGGAGAACCATGGGCAGACTCTGTGCATCCAGACCCAGAAGAACCTGATTGGGATCCCGATAACTGGAACCCCATAAATGAAGCTGATGGTCATAGTTGTTGACTAAGTACTTAATGTCAACGAGGTCAAGCAGTAGCGTTTTTAGGGGGAGGGGGAATGGGTGTTTCTAGGACTTTGGTACATAAGTACGAAAATTAGCGTAGCCAGAATCAGGCCTTGGTTTTTAATAGAACAGTGCAGAGTATATATTAATTGTCAGAGCATACCCCTGACCTTTTGGGGCGACGCTCGTCCCGGATTGTAGGAGGGGGTCTGCTCGGACAATTACTCCTATTCCTCCTACCATTTTACGTTTATAGAATTTATAATTGATAATATTAACATTTAATACTTGGGAAAAGTATTTGAAACTATTTAACCAACTATAGCAACGAGCGAATAGGTGAACTATATCGGGTTACCAATATATCCCTTGATATATCCGATAATCCAGTACAGCCGCTCAAGCCCACCGTCAAGTCAAATTCGGCCAATAGGCACTTTAAGACATGCCTTACGCCCTCCTCTCCCTTTAATGCCAGACCCCAAAGAATAGGTCTCCCAAGTTGCACAAAGTCTGCTCCAATCGCCAACGCCTTGAAGATGTCCGCACCACATCTGATACCCGAATCAAACCCAATAGTTAATTTCCCACCTACAGCGTCGACGATGGGACCGAGTGCATCAACAGAAGCAATTGCACCGTCAACTTGCCGACCACCATGATTGCTGACAATTATCCCATCAATGCCATGTTCCAGAGCAAGCTGGGCATCGTGTACACTTTGTATGCCTTTGAGTACAATTGGTCCCTTTCCCCACCAAGTCCTTAGTTTGTGGAGATTTTCCCACTGAGGACTCACGCCTCTGCTAGTTGAAACCACGTGGTACAGATTCGCCATCGTTTTCTGTTCCTTGGATGCCATCTTGTTAGTTGCATTAAATCCAAGTTGGCTCTGAGCCACAGGATCTTCAAGTCCAAGAGTGGTCCCCACACCATCAACGAACGGAAAGAAACCCGTCTCCAGGTCGCGTGGTCTCCATGCCAGTTCCCATGTATCAACAGTCACAACAAGTACCTCGTATCCGCTTGCCTTCGCGCGTTTCAGGTAGGAGCGTGTGAGTTCGTCATCAGTAGGCCAGTAAAGCTGGTACCAACGAGGGTTTCCGGCCCCATTAGCCTGAGCAACGTCTTCCATACCAGTACTACTTGCAGTTGACATAGTGTATGGCAGTCCCATTTCTCCGAAGGCCTTGGCAGTCCCGAGCTCGCCGTCGGAATGAAACAGCTTTTGAACACCGATCGGTGCCATAACAATTGGAGCAGGCAGCTTTTGGCCAAAGACCGTACGGCTTAGATCTCGTCGGGGCAAAACGGGACGTAACATGCGCGGAACAATGGAATATGTTTTGAATGCAGAGACATTCTTAGAGACAGTCGATTCGAGACCTGCTCCTCCTGCAGCATAATTATAAGCTTCGGAAGGAAGACGAGCTCGAGCCGATTCTTCGAGTAATGCAAGATTGGGAGTGACAGCAGGTGTTTGAGACGTTTGGTGCTTGGTAAAATATATTTGGCTCGAATACGCGGCGTAGCTGGGCGATGAGCCACTCAAGATCGGATCCAAGAGCTTATGAACAGATTCAGACGTTTCCCCCTGGGTCGGAGATAGCGCAGTCAAGGAACCATCGCCCATTGAAGTGGTTTCTGTGACCTGTTTTGGAGGCATTGCGAATAGAGAGATGACAGGGCTGTGACGGGTGTCGTTTCGATAACTCTTCTTGACTGCTGGGTTTTCCCAACTTCTGTCTTGACCCAAGAAAATACCAAGAACCGCGATGCATTTGAACTAAGTATCCGCCAAGGGTCCAAGGATTTGCCGCATATTTGACTTGTGTTAGGAGTATTGTTCCACTGGAGCCGGCACATTCGGCAATTTCCCAAGTAACCGAAACTACCGGCTTACTGCCCGGCCTTAACTTACCACAGTCAAGACCTCCAAAGACTATGAAAGTGCCGTCGGGATCTGCATAAGGTTCGTAATTACTAGGCGCAGTCTGATATCAGCTTTTGGTTGGTGAAGTAGGAACATCGGAACCTATATCTTGTCTACCAGCTCGCCTCCAAGACAAGATGTCACCAATATCTAAAATCACCAGCTCCAACAGCTTAAACACTACAACGGATATACGCCGCAAAGCATTCATCATAGAACCCAGAAATCATAATTGAACCAATCTTTGATACCAAACAGATATGGACGAGTTAACATAACTGCCGTACACTCTTCAAACCAGAAAACGTTCCATTACGATCATTTGGTCCAGTTTGATTATTATAACATCCATACAAGTTGAATTCTTTTACTTCTTGTTGAGGTATGGGACCAAGAGTGGCATCGATAACGCTTTGACGGTTCCAACTGCCATTTTGCTTGGCTTGTCTATCCTGTCAATGGGATTCAGGACATGGCGATTACTGCGCCCAGGTTTTCAGCAAACCCCTACTGGCGGACGCTGGTATGGCGTGAGTAATTCGAAATTATCTTGGAATGTGACTCAAACTTCCTAACTAACCTGGACCGCAGCTTGATTACTTCAGCTGGAATATGATTGTTGGTTTTATCATAGTAACAGCTGTTCTGTCTGTTGCGACAGGTGAGGAACCAGTAAATATTCGCCAAGCATCAATGCCGCAAGCCATTATACTCTATCTCGCCAGCAGCCAGCTTATTGTCACTGGGCTCATGGCAGCCTTAGGTTTGAAAACTCCGGTCCGATTTTCTTCGACAACAAGGGGGAGCCTTATGAAACCAGGGATCTTCGTGTTAATCGAAGATATTGTTGGTGTTGATGGTGGCGGCGGTCCAGAATTCCGAGATGCTTTGATGGCTAGGTACGAGACTAGCAAGGTGTTTCGTAGGCTTATTGCGCAGATGAATTGGTTCTGGGGTATTGGCTCGATGATAGTAGCAGGGGGTACAACTGCAATTGTCTACATCGTTGAAGACCTCAATGTTGTCTTTGCCCTTGGTAGGCATATTCCCCTCATATTTTATAGCGCAGGCTAACGAGAAGTGAGGCTGGTGTCTCCCGTGGATATGGGCCGGAATTGGTGCCATCTGCACAGTTTTGTGGACCAAAAGAATGCTGAAGTTGGAGATTCAATGGAAATCTCCTCTAGCACAGTAGGATCATACCAGCCGAAAATGTTCGGCAGCGTGTGAGACATTGTTACTGGAAACTATGTTTATATGAGCCATCGGTGCTACGTAACTCCATGGTCGATGTTGTAGTCTATTCAGCAATTGAGGATGATGTCGTAACTGAGATAAGTGCTTGAAGACAATATAGGACAGGGTTTGGAAAAACGGCACCGCTCAACTAGAGACAGCTTATAAAATAGTAATACACACATACGTCCTTAGGTACGGGGGTGGCTTGACTCTAAGACAAAGATGTGTATGGATCCATCAAATCTGAGAAACCATTAAGCAGCTCAGAGCCGAATATATTTTGGGTTGCATCCAGCTCAAAGTTCATTGATGAGAAATTTCTACGACTGGTAAGTCTTGAACATTCGCATGGCTGAGTATAATTTTTTGGAGAAGAACTAGATAGTACGTACGGATCGGTGCTATCCATTGCTGTCAAATCAAAAATTTGGTCCGCCATAGGAAGAAGTGCAAATTCGCTACTACTGTATCCATAGGTAGATTGTTGTGAAGGGGTATCGACATCTGAATTGTCTGTGGTAGCAGGCAGATAATCATTAACTAATGACTGGTGATCGCTACGTCCAACTGCGACTTCCTCGTTTTCTTTTTTCGTCTCTTTGATAGCAACGAAGAGCCGATGAATAATGCCTGCCGCAGGATAGTTGTTCTGAAGGGTTTTCAGAAACATCAAGCACAACTCTAACTTGTGAGCACCTAACTGTCTCGTGAGTGGAATGCTTGATCTGGCAGCTTTCAGATGTGTGATCATAGCTGGCACAATAAGTGCCAATGTGCTTGGCGCTGTATAAATAGCGCTACCATCGGCCATACTTCTCTCAAGTATGTTGTTTATTGCTCCCGCAGCATCTTGAACCTTTTCAATAGCATGGCTGTCGGTGTCTGGACGGAAAAGTGCAATCTGAGCAGCTCTTTGATGCAAGTGCAAGTGCCTGCAAGCCCTTAGAGTTAGTATTACCCACCCAATAAGAATTATATGGAGGTTTGAGGGTCTTAGAACTCCCGTGACCCCCAAACCACCCAGTTAGTCCAAACCATGAAAATCAAGTGCTGGTGGGAACTGCATACCGAATAGCAATAGTAAGCGTTATGTTTGAAGAACTAGATGTCTCAGCTACTTCAAATATGGGAGCTACTTCCTTTCTGAGAGCGGAAATGTCGGATGAAGTTGGCTGGCCACGGTGGGAGCGATATCTGACGCCTAGAAGTTTATTCAGGGCAGCACTAACTTTGAGGAGGTCGAGCCACAAGCTTGCAAAGGAGGCAGTATCAGGTGTATATACGTCTTTTCCGTTGATGATAATATCACGGACATTTAGCTCAGCATCGCCGGCTGTTGGTATTGGACAATCGCAGTCTTTTAAATTGATGCGTGCCGGCCTTCCCATACCGAATGCTAGCCAACTGTCTCTAAGCAAGCAGCTCCACCAGATATTCCTCCAGGACCGGCGCTGTTGATCATTTAACGCGGAATTTCTTCGCTTGGCGTCGGGATTTCGGTGCAAGCCAATCGTCTGCGAGATGCTAATCGCAATGCCAGTCCAATACCAAGATTGTTTGACGTCTTCTGCATCAACGAACCAGTGGCTGAGTAAGAGGGCTGATGATATTAGGATGATCTTGTCATTTTCACAACTAAGATCGAATAAAAGTTTTGCACGCTTTACAGTATCCTCCTTGAATGATTTGTGGGAGTCATAGCCCGATCGTTTGAGGATATTGTCTTCGATGTAGCCTGCTGACACCGAGAACATGCTCCACAACAATAGTAAGTTGACCTGTTGCACGCCGTACTTCTCATATCTACCGAGGAACTCCTGTCCACCAATAATAGGGAGAAGAGGGTGGACAAACCGAAAATAAGATTCGATGAGAGCATCGCAAATGTCAGCAGTGGGCAAGGAAAAGCACCCCTTCGCTTTCAGGTACTCGAGGTCCTCCGGTTGAAGAGATTTTGCAGCAGTTCTTGGTATCATCAGATGCCGTCTTTGGTTATTCTTTGCAGACTCAGAGTCCGTGGCAACTAGCAGAGCCCCAATGCCTTGAAGGTCTCCAACGAAGAGAGGTACGGTTTCCGCGTTCGGCAGTAGCGGTTCGCTGGAACTGATGGCGTTGGCAACGACCTGATCTCTACTATCTTCTAGATCTGTGCATGTAGAAGATTCTGCCCCGGTGGTTTCACCAGCGGATGCGCCTATTAAGTCCTGGAGCTCTTCTTCTCCTCGCATAGCAGACATTTTCGACTTCCTTGGTCTGTTGAATCAAATTAGTTCTAATGTCTCTACTGGCTGAGGCTTTGGACCTCCTAACATACGCGTATGACTTTCGCGATCTGCTTTCGCATGCTTCACCGTTGGTCGAACATTTTGTACATGGTGGGCCGGCATAACTAACGTCGCATCTTACTTTGCGTCGATGGCAGTTCTGGCACACCTCTGCCGCTCTTTTGCGCGGGGCGGAGCGCATTGAATATATGACTTTCAGATATAGAGAAGGGATAGTATTCAACCAAGCTTAAGGATGCTAAGACGAAATCACTCTAGAAAGCATTCATTTATATCAGATGAGAAAGTAGAGTTGCCGGAGATTTCGGTCGGAAGGATTGGCAACGCCTTGGCACGCTGTCACGTGCACGCGACGAAAAAGCGCTTTGGCGCTTAGGTGTAAACTATATCCCCTACGGTCCTATGCTTATCTTATAAATCAAATCCTGGTTAGGGTTTAGTAGTCGATTCATATAAGGAATTACTTAGTCGAGTGAAGTAGTGTGAAAGAGTCAAATGAGGGTTACGTGCTTCCATGTGGAACGGGACTAGCGCAAGCAACAACACCACAAAACAAACACAAGGAGAGGGGCAATTATCAAAGCAATCGTGAAATAGAGGTGTAGAATTTGATGCCTAAGTAATTTAGCTTTTAGTAAAAATCTTATAGACTAATCATATGACTAATCCGATTTATGGGCCGGGCCATAGTGAAAAACAGAAATCTATATCTCCCCACCATATTAAATAATAGAGCTATCTTTGCCCGTTTTCCCACAACTCCCGCAGTTGAGCAAGGTTTGCCCTTTCTCCTATTCTTTTACGTTAAACATTTGAGAGGAGGGTATGGTCGGACAGATGAACTTGGTCCGAGGCAGTATACGGGCAACGTTGCGGCGGAACTTTAGATTCGAAATGCGGATGATCCCTTGAAAGTAGGACCAATTATAGGGAGAGATTAACTTAATTGTCAACTTTGACTATGGAAACCAAATACACTACACCTCTTTCGCTCTGCTGAACTAGAACAAGTAACTTGACAAACATTGGGATCTTAAATCCGTACACAACTGCTCTAAAACAGGCCCACCCCGATTTTGACCGCCTCACATCATGGGGGTGTTGATAATTACCCCCATGCCAAAGCTGACAAGCAGCAACCATAATGCATAAGTTTAGCGCAATGAGGGCGTCGATGTTCACCCCTATGCCAAAGCTGCAAGCGGCACTAATCTTGAACACTATCATTGCAAAGGACGGTTATCTACAAAAAATCAGCTTCGGTATATGTGTAAGGATCTATGTACTCCTACGCTTACTTTGCATAAGGCGGATCCGAGCCCGTAAAAATGGAATTCGGTAAGAGAGGAATTTTGGCAAGGCCACAACCTTTACGGGATTGCATGGCCCAAGTTTCCCATCATCCAGTTCAAAAGTGCCCAACAGTGTCCCTAATAAAACACTCGTCTGAACCGCTTCTAGGTTCGCATTGAGAAGTTTTCGTATGTCTGCGCGGACACCTTTAAAGATCTCTTCCCAGAAACCCCTCTCTGACTCTTCAAATTCGTCTGGCATGTAGAACTTGCGTTCAGAGAATTCACCGGCGAGCGTATGGATCCGGCTAAGGCCATCCCAAAGGGAAGGAGTGATGAAAGTTCCCAGTCAACGATCCCTGATACCTGATAGTTTTCGTCGATCAGGATGTTTACCTGGTTGAGGTCGAAGTGGGATATAAAGAGTGGGAGTCTCTTTAATTGATCCAACTTGCCGAGGAATTCTTGAGCGACCTCCCGAAATGGCTGGACCTCGCTTTTTTGCGTAGACACGAGCATTTCAAGATGAGGGCGGAGTGTGCTGTTGACGACGTTGGCGCTATTTCCTTCAACAAAACCCCGAGAAAGAATCCTGCCGAGTGACTTGTTGATTGTGACAATGACTTTTGGGCCTCCGCCCCTAATGCCGTCGAACCAAGTCTTGCCTGGGATACGATTCATCCAATACGTCCAAATATGCTCACGTTCTAGCTCTTCGTCTTTGAGTAGTTCGATGTCCGGAACAACTTGTCCGAGGGCCTGCCTAGCAATCTGGAAAGGTCCAATATCCAGGGGCTCGGGCCGGAATTGAATGACAACCTCCTTGCTGTCCTGTAACGTAACAAGCATAGTTCTGCTGAAGCAACCCTGGATTCTGGCTCCTTGGGCTTTCTTCGCGGGGATACCGGAGTGAAATTGTGCGAGCTGCTTGGCCTTTTTGGCCTGCTTTTGTTCTGAGTTCAAACATACTGGCATATCGGCGTTGGTATTGACGGAGATGACCATTTTGGGAAGTAGGAGTGTGTATCGGATCGAGCAAGAGACGCAAGCGGGGTGCTAAGTGAGATCGGATTAGGTTCCTTGTCTTGCTGAGGAGTGCTGTCGTGAAAGTCTTTGTTGTGCTATGGAGGACTGCAAAAGGGCCTTGACGGAGAAATATGGCACAAAGAGATTCGATCATTGCTAAAATAACACTAGGCCTTATCCAACGAGCCAACAACATAAGGCGCTAGCGAGTGCATATTGTTGCCTAGACAGTGCGGTCGTCGTCGTTGTTAATAGTTCAAACTCGAGCGTTTTTCGAAAACACCTGGTAATCAGGTCCAGAATAGGGGCCAATTGATACCAATGGTTCGTAGGGCTGAGCTTGCGGCTAACCAGGAACCGTGTCACGGGAGGCGAGTGAATGCCGGGGGACAAGTCAGTTACATCCACAGTGAAACCCTTCCATTACATTACTCCGTAAATAGT
Source organism: Lachnellula hyalina (assembly GCF_007821495.1). Classification (NCBI taxonomy): domain Eukaryota; kingdom Fungi; phylum Ascomycota; class Leotiomycetes; order Helotiales; family Lachnaceae; genus Lachnellula; species Lachnellula hyalina. Next base: position 21,650 of record NW_022157316.1, read on the forward strand.
GCGTGATATACCGTGCATCGGACGGTTCTGGATGCAGCATGCGCCCTACGTCATATGCTTGTTGGCAATAGTTGGGGAGCTCCACTCGAAGCAGGTAGTGCGCACTTACACAGACTTGATTGGGCAGGAGTTTCCCTCAGCTGTTGGAGTTTCCCTTAGTTGTTGGAGTTAGAAAAGGCATAGGTTACATTGGCTGATCCCTAGACAGCGTCATCCTTAGCAAAAAAATAGGAAGGGCTGGCAGCTCCATTCTGCTAAGCGTCCGGCACATGCAAGAAGTTTGTTAGCAGGCTTTTAGTTAGTTCCCCGCTAATAAAATTTCTTATCATTGAGAATTTGTTGCCTACTATAGAAGCGGTGGTTTACCCCTATCTAGGTTAGTAAGTTTATTATATTACTAACCTATAGGTATTATCTAAAGATTAATATATAAGTAGTATTTATATTTGTATATATAAATATAATTAATTAATAAAGTAATTCTACTGAATGCACTTTTACAGCAAGTTACCTATCTATTAATAGTGTCACAAAGCGATAACTTTCATTCCACAATCCCGAATCATCAAGTGAACTACGACACAGTATAGAAGTTAGACTGGTGGCTTTTCGTGACGAAGGACCTGAGTTTATTGGACAAAGTGTCTTTTAGGTGGTGGATGGGAACCCTTAACTAATTTACTGTTGACAACGGCATATAGCAGAACGTGTTCGAGTAATAGGATCATTGGACCCCTGAAATGGCATAATCATTGAGTAGCGCTTTGAATAATGATATTTATGTGTCGATTTGTACCATTGCCCTATTATCTTGAAAAGCAACACTCCGGTAACGACTGAAATAAGCATTCTAACCTGAAACTAAGCCCCAATGTCGCAACGTAGAGAGGAACAATCATCAAAAAGATTCTAAGAACCGAAGGCGCCTCTGATCCTCTCCCATCTTTTGAAATATCTGGACATCCTTCTCCTTCACGTGAATGTAGGCGTTCAATAAGTCTTTCGGTATCAAAGTATTCATTGTAGCGTCCGCTTTCAGCGACTCCAATGCTTCCTGCAAACTAGCAGGCATTCTTTTGTTCATTTGGTACTTTGCACGTTCTCCGTCATCCAGCGAATTAGGGAAAACGCGGCAGTCTTCCCAAACAAGATCCGCCTTCTGGGCCAGCCCACTCAAGCCAGCCAGAATAACAGCCGCAGAGAATAGGTACGAGTTTGAGGTGCTATCCAGCATACGGAACTCCCAATGCTGATCGCTTATCTTGCGCACTGGCAAGTCGCGGTTCTCAGTGCCAAACCCGACCCACGCGCCAGCTGCGTCTGTCCCAGTCCGAACATACCCGTCAAAGCTGGCCATCCCGAAGGCGCAAAGAGAACTCATGTGGCTCAGAATACCTGCGAGGAAATTATTTGTGTCCGGCAGGGCTAGCTGGTCAACCGACATGTGTAAGTGAATGCCATTCGTTGGACCTGCGAGGAGTGGCTTAGGAGTCATTGTTGCCTTAATATTGTGCCTAACGAAGACGGTACGTATAGTCTCCTGTGCTAGGATTAGAGAGTCGATAGCGAGGAGTAGCGGTTCAGGACTGAGCGCAAACTCTATCTGATCGTGGGTTTCGGTATGGAAGTGATAGATATGGATAGATGAGTCCTTGAGATTGTCGAGAATCTCCTCCACTATGTCTAGTGTCTGGCCTCGCAACCCCGCAGTGGTCTGATAGCTGTTCAACCGATCCAATACATTGAGCGGCTCACAGTTCTTGTCCAAGAGCATGCATTCAATCTCAAAGCCGGCCAGGACCTTTGTGTGCCATTCTTTCTCAAGCCTTTCAAGGGCACGAGATAATAGCATCCGCGGACACTTGCTGTACGTCTCCTCGGCCTCTTTGTGTTCCAAGAAGCACATGACAGAGGCATGACGAGGTCTAAATCCGCAGCGACGTAGCATGGACCAGTCAGGGCGCAGTACCCAGATTTCGAGATCACTTCCAGGGTTCGTCGGGCCTGTTGAGACTGGGAAGATCATGCTCACTTGCGGAAGAAGGTATTCCTCATTTCCTTGAGCTATTTCCAGGCATCGAGCAACAGGAAGAAACCGGGTGCGCAGAATGCCAGAGTAGTCGAGCCATTGAAGACGAATGTAATCAATCGATTCGTTCTCCTGAAGAAACTTTTGGAGCTTGTGTTCATTTGAGGACATGTTGGCCCGATCGAGGGTCAACACTCAATAGTTGGAGAGGAGAAGAAGATTTAGGATTGTTCTTGCAGAAAGAGGTGGCGACTAACTGATCTGAAGAGGTATTGTGGAGGGACAACACAACCGCGGACTCTAGGCTAGGATCTGACTTATAGTTTCATCATTGTATAAATATATATATATTAAATAATCTGTATAAAAGAGTGTGTTGTAGAATCGATGCTCGTCTAAGTTCATCGAAGTGTCCGATTTTATAAGGTACGGTGCAGTGCTAGCTGCATACCCCACTTCACGTGACAGCCCGTTTGGACCCCACCACCGTATAATAAGGAGATATAGTTTTTACTTTTACTTTCTTTCTAGTAGTTAGTATACTAGAAATAAAAGTATATAAGTAATATGTTAATTAGAGATATAGTTATAGAGATATTAGTATGTTATTATATAAAAATATGTTCAAAAAAGTGGTGTTTTTGCGAAGGGGGGGTCACATTAAAAAAAATCACGTTTTGACACTATTTAGTTGTGTCGCTGTACTAGATAATCTTTCCCCTTTACATAACACTAGACCTGATTGGTCACATACCTGCCTCTGACGTCCAACCAAAGGATTTCAGGCAGCAGTCAGAGATGATGAGTGTTTAGATCATTTACAAGAACATTCCTCACCATGTTTCTCTCTCCTTCACCCTAATATTGTTCATCATGCCCTCGTACTCCAGCCATCAATTCTACAAGGATTGGCGTTATAGTCTAGCCAAGGACTTCACAAGCCCCTCTGGAGAACCTGTCAAATATGCCAGAGATGGCTTTCGCACTTGGGGTAGCGAGCGATACAGAATTCCATTTTCCGAATCCCCAAATGGAGCTTCTGTCAATAGTGATAAAACCCTGATAGCAATAGCATGGAAAGAGGACATCCATATCTATGAGACCGCCAACTTCACCAAGGTTCTTGTCCTCAGGGGTCACGTCTCACTAATCGAAAGCTTTGACTTCCATCCAAAAGATCCTAAGCTCCTCGTATCTGCTGCAAGCGGTTTTCGTCCTGGTTCTGGAGAGCCCACCATTCTTTTCTGGAATCTCGATGTTGAGCAAGACAATCCAATGCTTGACGAAAAGATCATCTCGAAGATTTCCGGTGAAGCTGCCGAGACCGCTATCACAAGCTTACAGAAAGCAGATCCGAGGCTCAATCTTTCTCCTGAAGATGAGAAGAGCTTAAGTAATACCATTGAGCCTGCCATAACAAATATCGTCAAAATCCGAGGCGCGGCTAGCAGAAAGTCCTTGATTGGCCGTCTGCAAGATGGATTTCAGTCCCACATATTTAGTCCTTCTGGCAGCTACTTGATATACATGCCTGGTGAACGACCAAGGTCTAACGGCAATGATGTTTGGGACATGAAAATATTCTCAATAGTCACCCACGAGGACCTTTTCATTCTTTCGGGCCACAGCGATGCAATTGTGTGGGTTGGCTTCAGCCCAGATGAAAGTATGATTGCTACTGTTTCTTGGGACCAGACTATGCGAATTTGGGATGCCAAGAACGGGGACCAGAAGTACATGTTTAAGACTGCGAATCAGAATTGGACAGGAGGTTTCTCACCAGATTCACAAAAGTTTGCAGGCACTTGTGGGGATGGGACCCTTTACGTCTACTCGATGATAGATGGCACCACTCTGGTACAACACAAGCCCGAGACAGGTCGTGGCTGGCTGCGTGCTTTGAGCTGGTCCGCTGATAGTCAGGCCGTGGCCGTTGGGGGAGGTCATGGCGGTGGACCAGGACTGTTATTTCTTTACTATCTTGTTGAGAACAAAGTTACTCAGCAACGAGTCTTGAGTACCGATGCGTGTCAAGTGGAACCGGAGATCAAGCGCATGATGGGTAGCTATCTTGAATGCAATGCTGTCAAGTTCGTGGATGGTGGGAGAAAGGTTGTGACTTTGATCTCAGGAGATGGTGGATTTGAAACTTATGATTTAGAGACATCGGAGAAGTGGCGATTTGCTAGACCAGGCGTTGATCCGCAGCCTGAAGAGATCGAGGCAGATGAAGATGGTGCTGGGAATGGAAAGGGAAAAGAAATTGCACACGGTGGATATATGACGACCATTTGGGAGGACGAGAAGAGGAAGACTATTTTGATTGCTAGTATGGATAGTGATGGAGTGCGAATATGGGATCTACCCATGTCAACTGCTGAAACAGCTTGATCACCTAGTAGGTCGAGAAGAGTTTGTCACATGGTAATAGGAAACAATTGCCTTTGGGTAAGAATGAACTCCAGTGTTCTCAAAGGTATCTTTCAGATTTATAGCAATACTATCTAATTATCAAGGAATTCCAAGTAGAAGACCAGATTAATTCCATCAAAATAATTCCACCCTTCCTCCTAAGTCCGAGCCTTGGATTTGGTACAGGGTGTTTTCATAAATACTGCAACTTTCCACTTAAAACCAGGATGTAACCAGGATAATAGAGGGTTTCTATTAGCTGAAAACCCCCCTGGATAGATAGATCATTTATATCTTATTTGGTGATCAAACTGCTAAAATCCCCCACCTTCTACTAGAAAAAGAGTGTTTCCGGCAGCGGGACTCCATACAAGCCTTGTAAAAGCATATTTTGTAGAAAGTTGCAGTTTTTATGACAAAACCCTATATGTAGAGATTTTGATGATCGGACCTCGATTGGTGGATCACTCCACTGTGGCGCAAGCGCCTCACCCTATATAATAAAAGTACTCGTAAGCTTGCATCACCTCTTACAACCCCGCTCCTCCCACCTCCACCTCTACCTCCTTCACATCCATTCCATCCATCTATAAGTAGAAAAACACCACTTCCTTCACCACTACACCTACACACTTCGATAACCAAACAATCCTTCACCATGGGATGGTTCGACGGCGAAACTGATGAGCGTCAAGCTTACGATCAAGTACGCTTCTTATCCACCCTGCCCCTCCTTACCTACCTTATCTCAGTTACCCCTCACCAAACACATTTGACTGACCATTCCGCTCGCATCACAGTTCCAACAAGCTCCCGACGAGCACAAAGCGAAGATGAGCCACGAGCTCGTCGGCGGTGCAGCAGCATACTACGTTCGTCTCCCCCCCCCCCCCTCGCGTCCATCCCGCAAAAGTCACCCACGTCCCTCTCCTCACAATAAATACTAAACGAGCGAGAATCCAGGCAGCGCGAGAATACGAAAAACACTGCGCGCAGAACGGCAAGCCGGATTCTCATGCTCAGGCCAAGGAACTTCTTGCTGGGTTTGCGGGCGCGTTCATTGATCGCGAGTTTGAGACAAAGGGGGTAAGTGCTCTATCGTCGCTGTTGTTCTTGTCGTTGTGCGGAAAGAGAAAGAGGGGATAAGGGATACAGTAAGGCTGATTAGTGATAGTTGAGCTTTGTGGATCGCGAGAGGGCGAAACATGATGCGCATAAGAGGGTGCATGAGCAGGTCCGCAACGACTATTAGGGTAATTAGTTGTCGTTGACATATAGGGAATGTGACGGGTTTGGAAGTGATTGGCTGGTGGATAAGCAGAATACAGTAGTAGCGTAGGATTTAGATTGCAGTTTCAAACTTGCAAAGTAAATGCTATTTGTGGCTGTACATCTATCATGCCTCCCTCGTCCTAATCCCACAAACATCTACTGAGGTAAGCTACGTATCTAAATCTCTAGCTTCCAGATATACTTCTCTCACATCTCTCGATATGCTAATGTACGCTGGTGGTCAAGGTCGTCTAGAGATTCTAACTGAGTTCATTAAATATTTAAATATGGATGATGCGTGTAAATGGATGACTGCATCCGCTGGCCGATTCTTTATGAGGCAGTAGATCAAACTACTATAGCTGTGGGAGAAAATGGCGAGGAAGAGGAAGAGAGCCCCGATTCGGAGCAAAGCCTGGGTTTTCGGATCACTCCGATCATTATTAATCTTGCAGCTCACCTGGCATTCGATAATCCATTTAACGATTCCAAGCTATCAACTACATGGAAAGGCACTACCATCAGAAAAAGATGCAAGCACCAGGAACTCGACACCAAACACAAAACGAACTTGGAGACAACACCTTTCCATAAGGCAGCGGCAACGGGAAATGGCAGGGCGATCAAATATCTGATCGAGCGGGCACAACTCTTAGTTTTGGAGAAATCTCGCATACCACTGTCTCGCGATCTGTTTGTCCAGGTACCTCAATCACAAAACCCAGACTCGTTTTCCACACACCGTGCTCTGGAGTACGCTGCAGCAGACTCTCTAGCTTGAAGACGCTAGAGACACTTCTGAGTTCCGATCCCACCATCGCGTTTTCTCCAGACACGACTTTCAAATCCGCTCTAGCAAACAAGCAGAGAGATATCATAAATACATTTCTTCAATTCGAGACGTTGCGGGAAGTTTTCATCATAGAGACGTACATTCTTCAAGCAATGGATCTTCTTGGCGACACTTCGCGAATCCACAGACCCTGAGCGCCAGCAACGTGAAGATGTCATTACCACTTTGATTAATAGCGTTGATACGGGTGACGTGATTACGGAAAAGGTTGTGAGACGGCTCATCGAGCTCAATCTCAAGGAAATCTAGGAGAAGAAGATCTCAAGACTTGGACTGAAGACCTTAGGACTGCTCTGTTTGTCTCGCCGTTACACACCAGATCGCCGAATTTGTCGACATATTCATACAGGACTACCTCGAACTAGTGATCGAGAAGAAAGTAAACTACTACGTTCTGTGGCACATTAACAAGGTTCGAAAAGTTGGAGGAGAGTATATAACCCGTGAGTTCAAGGGAAACGATCCTCTTGCGATAGCGAACCGCAAAATACGTGATATGTTGGTTACCGCCATTATCAAAAACAAGAATGATAAGATGCAAGACTTGGTTTGAAGATTTGAAGATTTGAGCATTCCGGACGTAAGTGCACTCGTAAATTCTCTAATCTCTTCGTCTATATCTACAGCTCATCCGTTAACTTTTTTGACTAGAACTATCAGCTGCATGTACAAGGAAATAGGTTAGAGCCGTAGCTAAGGGCATGCGCACTATGGCAATTTATACGGGACCAGATGATGAAGATATTCAGGGAATCTGAAACAGTATTGAAATGTACCTTGGGAAAGTCTATCTTCTACAAGTAACGCCACGAGCTATGAACCCAGCTCAAGGCAACCCCATACAATTGGCATAATAAACAACCGTCGCCGGCGAATCCGAGTACATTTTAAAAACCCCCACATCGTTCACCAAAACATCCAGCACCGTATACATATCCCCATCCTTCCGAATAACAGGCGCGATATACTGGTAAAAGTACTCGCCCCCTTGATTCAACCACCCAGACCTTTCAAAACTCCACGGCAGGATCTCCAACCCCGCCTTCCTAGCCTCGATCGCATACTCGGACGGCACAATCTTCCGATCGGTATCCAGCTTCGTCAGCGCAAATAGAGCAGGTCCTACAATCTTGACGCCCGCCTGCGCGAGCGCGGGTAAGCTGGCCGTGGCCATGTTGTAGCCTTCGAGCGTCTCCATCCGTTCATCGAGATAGACGGCCTGCTTGCCGAACTCGGGCTCGTTTTTGATCCACCAGAATACGTCGTCTGGCACGAATGACTGCGGCCATACGCGCGCGGGGTCGATGCCGAGATTCTTGTAGTCGTCGATGATGTCTTGGAGATACTGTTCTTGCGTGTACCCGTTGAACGGCATCTGCACTTCGGTGTGCTTGGCTTCTGGCGTGAAGTCGCGACCGTAGCTGTCAATTAGGTGGATGCTCTCGACGTGTGTTAGGAGTGTGCCGCAGGTCGAGTATAGGTCGGTGCGAAACTTTGCCGTGCCGGCCATGAATTCCTCAGCGGTGCTGGCGTTTGGGTTGAAGCCATCCATCTTGCCGCATAGCGTTTTGAATTCAGCCAGAGTGATGTCGCTGGCACAGCAGTTTGCCGTCGCATCGGTTCCCGTTGCTACATCATAAGGGGTGAAGCCTCTGGTGCATTTAGCAGCGAGGTCAGTGGCTAGAATGTTGGTAGTGTAGTGTAAGTCGCATCTGGAGGATATCAGCGTTGGGTCTCAGCAGAAACGAGAGCAGAGAACCAGGTATTCGTGCTTATCGGACGTAAAGAAATGGATGTATGTATGAAAGTAGTTCTGCCGAGAAAGTGAAATGCTTCACTAACTGATCATGTCGACAAACAAGCTTCTTGTCCGATGTAAAAGTGACATCGCATTCAATGGCCCCAGCACCTTCACGCGCAGCAGCCATATAAGATTCCCTTGTATGTTCGGGAAACTGAAGAGGGGCACCGCGGTGTCCAACGACAAACTTGCTGACCTTGGACGTCTTTTCAGAACAAGACTGCAGCTTTTGTTTCAACGGCCCCTCGTCCATGTTGTCAACCAGATAGTAGGGGCGAAGGCCAACCTGCACCTGAAAGGGCTGCTGGACATGGTCATTCTTGGTATTGTTATCGTAGTTGAGATAATAACGCGGTGTGGGTGCCGACAATACGAGGCGAAGGCCAGCAATAGCTATTAGGATAAGAGAGAAAAGCGTAGCTGTAACGGATACCGTTGATGGAGTGACGAAGGCGAAGGCGATTCGTGAGAAGCCAGATGAAAACAGTTGTGAGGGGACATGGACATGACTTGGTTTAGGCATGGATCCAACGACAAGGTGAGATGACAAGCAAGACTGAAGTGAAGGCTCAATATCACTCTCACTTTCACCTTCACTTTCACGTGGCGTCGGTTGGCGTCGTAATGAGGGTGACCTCACCTCTTGACAGGCACAATGGGATGGAGTTGAAGAGGATGAACATGTTCAAGAAAGACGGGCAGACAGGCAGATAGGGAGACAGGCAGACAGACGAAGGAAGGTGTTTAGCTCCCCCAGATAAGATATTCATAGTCGTGTTTTATTTTAAATGACAGTAAGCCGGCGGTCTGCTAGACCAGCACTAGTATCTTGGCGTCACGTCGGACTCTTGGATGGACCAATCAAATGGTGGAATGGCCAGGATGGTGGTTGCACGGATCTTGTGCGACGGTAGAGTAGGGATAGCGCAGGGTAGGGGTAGCGTAGGGTAGTACAGTACTGTATGACAAGGGAAGCTTATCAGTCATCCTTTGTAAGATTACCTGGTACGTATGACGTAGAGCTAGTTTGTACTGTAGATAAGATACAAGGTGAGTATAGGATGAGTATACAGTACTATACCGTGCTACTTGTACCTTACTGTATACAGACTATGTCAGTATTCCCCGGCAGGTCACACATCATCCCATTCAAGCCTAGTCAATCCATCCATACCCCAGTCAAGCCTAGTCAATCCATCCATACCCCCAGTACAGACCCAATTCAATTCCTCCCTTTACCCCGCCACCCCACGTCACCCCGCTCTCTTCCACCACCACCTTCTTTCAACCTTCTTTCACCCCGTCATGTTAAAACCCATCGCCATTCAATTCAATTCAATTGTGTCTTCGCCGGTCGGACGAAACTAGTACACGTAATCCACTGCCCATCAAGCTCCAGCACTAAAGGCTTCTGCTGCTCAAATCCAAACTTCATATAGACCGCCTTGCCAGCATCCGACGCATCTACATACGCTTCCTTCCCCTGCGCATCTGCTCTTTCGCATCCCCATTCCATCAGCAAACGGGCAACACCCAGTTTCCTGTATTCCGGAAGCGTACAGAGCATGTCGAGATCTATATTCCATCAGTCCATGCAAGTATAACCAAACCCAAGTATAAATCCGTATCTTTTCCCCATCCATTTATCGATAACAGCAGACTCCCAGATCTAAGTAAGTGAAGCATCAATTACTCACAAGCATGTCCCCTCGGCGGACTCCCCAAATTCCTCCTCCTCTCCTCCGCCAGCGCCCCAAAAAACCTATCGCATAAACCCCCATCACTCTCCCCCGCCCACGCCGGCATTCGATCCTCCAGCATCCTCTCCTCTCCGCCCTCCCAAAACCCCCACTTCCCATACCCCACAATCCTGCCCTTGCCCTCCGTTGAAACGTCCGAGACCTTCAGGTAGACCTGTGACGGCTTGTGCAGCAGATCATCGCCGTTGGCCGCGTTCCACCACGCGTACACGGCGGGCGTGGGCGGGAAGAGCTTGTCGAAGAGGGGGGAGGAGAAACACGTGTACCAGAGTGCTGTGATCTCGGGGATATCATCAAATGTTGCTTTTGCGAGCGAGAGGATGGGGGCGTGTGTGAGGGGGGTGGGTGTTGCCATTTCTTTTTAGTTGGAAGATTTGAGCGGGATTCGACTTGTGGGAAGAACCTCGGAAGGGGAATGGATTAGGTTTAAGCTTAGAACTCAATTGAGAGAGAGAATAGGGAATTGAAAGAACTTCCGAAAAATGGCACGAGATGGTGAAAGTTATCAAGCTGACAGTTATTTGATCTCACGATTTATAAGCACTAATTGCCCCGATTTGATCCTCGGCTGAATAAATCGTACCTACCACCTATAGAAAGCCAGCAAGATTCGTATAAGATTCCAATACCAAGTGTTCCAGACAACCATTTCAAGCCTTAATAGTATAACTACTATCTAGTTTTACTACCTTGGTAAATTAGAAAAGATGTAGCGTTTTTATAGATATCTTTTACATCTATATATACCTCCTCTATTTCTTTATTTATACTTAGAGTTACTTACGATCTACTTTCTTTTTATAAAAGCATAATAGCTATCTTTTAATTTCTTAGTATACTTGCTATAGCTTTTTAGTACTAGTATAATAGCTTAGGAAAGTAGGTTCAGGGATTTAGCGCTAGTATAGCGTAGAAGGACTACTAAATATATTTAGAGCTTTAGAAGCTACCTTCTACTTTTTTCTTCTTTTCTTAGTTTAGTATTCTTATTTTTCAAGTTAAAAGCTTAATACTATTATATTCTTCACTTCCGCTAACTTCTTTTTAGTTATTGGTATAAGCTGTAACACCTCCTAGCTTTGGATTTCTGTTTGATATTGCTTAGTTAGCAGACACATAGATAAAACCATAATCTCTAGTGTAGTTGACACGTAACCTCCTACAAGTCATATAATACAGTCACATATACGCATCGTTATATTCCAACAATTTCATTTCATGGTTTCCTAGGTAGTTAGAAGCCTCTTTCTGTCTAATCTTTCTATCTCAGTTGGATATGCTTTCCAATCTAAGAGCCCCCCCCACCTCCCCAAGGTCATATATACTAGCCTGCTATTCAAAAATCCCCTCATCCTTCCTTCCATCCCCATCAAACTCTACAATTTAGAAACTACTGCCCCCTTCCTATCCTTACTTTTCTTAGTCTGACCCTGTCCAGTCTGAACCTTCCCCTGAAGCCATAGAGCATACTCACTATCGACCTCCCTATCCATGCGAAACAGCGCCTCAAACTGCTCCTTACCATACTGCACCATATCCGGCAGCTTAAAACCAACCTGCTTCCTCAGCTCGGCAGCCCTCTCCCACAACTCCATCGTCTGCCTAGGAGCTCACTGCTCTCCTGCGGGGCCTTCCTCTTAGCCCGCGTCTTCACACCCACTTCCGGCCACTCGACATAGACCACCTCGCGCATATTGCGGAAGCGAGACAGAGTCTGCATGCACAGGTAGTACAGCGGGGTGTCGAAGGCCAGATAGCGCAGTTCCAGATCCAGGTAGTGGCGCTCTCTGGCGAGCTCCTGCTCGCTGCCGGCGGTGTAGCCGATGGGCACGAGGAATTGGGCGAAGGCCTCGATGCTGGATATGAGGATGGTGTCGAAGGAGAAATTGAAGTAGAGGGGGCGTTTGTTTAGGAGGGCGTTGAAGCTCAGGCGGTAGAGTTTCTGGGCCTTGGTGCGGAGTTTGCGGTTGAGCTGCAGCAGGGGAGGCATGATGTGGGCCTCGGAGTATATCTTGAATTCGGACGCGAGCTTCGGGTCGTGGGAGATGGTGATGGTGCGGGGTTGGTAGGATGCGATGAGGAGTAGGACGCTGTCGGGTAGGTCTGCAAGTGTTGCGAATCGGGGACTTTGCATCGAGGCTGGTTTGACGGGGGTGGCTTTGGTCAAGGCCGGGGTTGAGCGGATTGTCCTCTTTGGCAAGATTGCCTTTAGAGTGTTGTTCTGGATAGTGTTAGTAGTGATATAAATCATGTAGGTAGGGTTTTCATACCGACATGCTTGAGGAAACTAAGTCGATTTCTCGTCGAATTGGATTGAAATGCTTACAAGGCGATTGCGATTAAAAAATGGATTTTTCGTGGTCGAATTATGCGTTCCTAGGATATACTTTTTCAGCTAGTTGTTGGCAAATATAATCCAATGCTTGGAAAAAGCTCCAAGTAACTCGGATGAAGATAACCAAAGTAAAGGGTTAAGCAAAAGTCCGTTACCCCTTTGTAAACTATACAGGGAAAGAATTGGAAATGGGAAAATGTTGTGTGGGTTATAGAACTTGCTGTCCTAGATACGGAAGCTAAAGTAGGACCCATCCCCTGGATTGTGTCGACGAGGAGAACCACGTGATCTGCAGTCTCAGGTCCTATTTTTAGGAGTATGGAGCCGTACACCTGAGCTAACAATATTAGTATATTTTCAATGCATTACATCTAAAAAGATATACTCTGGCACACTAGTTTAGGTGTCCGATTTGGAAAAGCTAGTATAATTAGCAAGATTTCCTGCTAACTTTGAATTGATAGAAATCCCGTCAATTTAATCTCATCTGCAACCATTACTAGGATTATCTCCTAATAGTACGAGGAAGATGTAAATTACGAGGATCTAGAAGGTCGTGTAAAACTCTTCTCGGATTTGGCATGGCTTGAGAAGCGACACCTGCCACACCACTGAAAACAGCTGGCTTGCGTCTGTCTTCTGGGAAGGGCATCACGTGGTTCGACCATCTGAGTGACTACACCCAGAGATAACATCGTTGTCGAACTTTCCACTCTACAAGTTCAGCTAATACAAAAGAAGAGGCAAAGGGAAAGAAGGAAGAAAGTACCAGTCAGATATCCTCTAGAAATGCATCAAAGGAAAGCAAGCTAAGCGAGATTATAACCAGCAATCGTTCTCAGCCTTCCTGATAAAAAGCGCGCAGTCATTGGTAACGTTAGTAATGAGTTTCTTCCGCAGTGAGCCCAAGCTCCCAACTAACTATAGCCCACCAAATCAACTTTTGCAGCGGTAATCTTCAAAACTAACCCGGAAGAAGGGTCAAAAGAGGAGAAACTTTCTCCCTTTTCAAGTCCAACTCTAGGAAAGACATGATTCAAACGCCGCGAAAAAGGAACGACGAGGTTTATTGGGATAGGTGAGATGGACAGGAATCCCCCCCTTTTTTATGAGAGCAGAAGTAAGAGGCGCAAGAGCGCGTGAAACTGGTAGATAATACGGGAGTAATATATATGATTCCCTGCGTCTAGCAATGGGTTCAAGAAGTGATCCACCATATATCATTATGAATACAGTTTCTCTAATTTCGATATGAGAATCATGAATGTAGCTCAGGGGCCTCATAGGCAATAAGCAAAACTGTTTGTGCATTAAAATGTCAAAGCGAGGAAAGATGAATATAAACTATGAATACAGAGAACATAGCGTGTGAACGCTGAAACATATCTAATACTAAACAAAAGGCGTGACACTGTCCCGTGCCATATACACGTGAAACGCATTTGGGCAACATCCTGGCCGTCGTAGCAGCGCTGAAAGGAGATGTAGTAGTAGAGGGCTAAGTCTACCAGAGACAACCCTTCACTACTCTTGAGTAACTACTCATACAATATAATACATGCACAATTAATCTCCCTCCCTTCCAAACCCGACTAACCTGTGCAAAGATAACCATCACAAAGCCACTTTAACTAAATCTCCCCCCTCCGCCTCCGCCCCTCCTCATACTCCTCATCATACGTATCCCTCTTCCTCGCACTCCGCGGCCTCCCACTCCGACTGCGATTCCCACTCCCCTTATTGACCTCATGTCCGCCATACCCGCCCAGCAACGCACCACCCAGCGTCCCCAAGCCGGGAAATATAGCATCGCCAATGGCACCGCCGCCAAAAGCGCCCAGGAAAGTATTCCGGCTGGAGTGATCCCTCGGCCTGCGACGCGGCGATGGTGATCTCGAGTGGTTGTGGTGACGATGATGGTGGTGGTCATGGTGGTTATGACTGTGGTGTTGACTTCGCGGAGGCTCCGAGTATGATCGGACTGTGTGGAGAGGCTCGGGATGTGGTGGTTGGGCGTGGCAGTCTTGGACTTGAGAGGAGGGCGCTTGTTGGTAAGCCATTGTCTGCTGCTGTTGCTGTGGGGGGTAGTATTGAGCGGGAGGTTGTGAGACAGGACGCTGGTTGTATTGTTGGGGATATGTGTAGGATGCTGGCTTGTAGTTTGCTGAGTTGTGTTGTGGTCGTGGTGGTTGCTGAGGCGCGTTTTGTGGTGGCGCTGATGGATATTGTTGATATTGAGGGGGGGGGATGTTCTTGAGGGAAACTGTTGTAGTATTCTTGTGCTGCCATTTTTACAAATTTCTGTTGTGCAAGATGGTAAATTGGGGACGGAAAGGAATAGATAGGAAGGTATATATAGATGCCACTTGACATAAATCACATATCTTGTGATGTGATCATATAAGACTCAGACTCACAAGAGACATGCCGTCACCGTGCATAAAGCGATGGCTCGGCACTTCCAATAGATCTTATGTCATCACGGATGTCGCAGCTGCCTCGTGATGTATTTTCTCTTCTGAATCATTTGGAAGAATACTGGAGAAAAGAAGATCAATCATCGCTCGCATCTTTCTATTGGCGTTGAGAACAATAGATGCAGGTGGTCTGCTTGCATCCAACCCACCCCACCTTTAGCGAGGGGTATATATTATTAGTCAGCTAGTTTGAAAAGGGGTTAGTTGCTACTACCTCTGTAGGCATCATCTTTTTCTTCATTATATATACTAGACACATCTCCAAAGCTAGAGAACGCTACGATATCCCATGATCCTCGTGTACCCGTGACTCGCTTTGAAGTCCGAATGCTTACCCTACTCCTTGCTACGAGTTAGCAACAACTGACCGAAGACTTCGGCCCCTTGTCTTGTGTAATAGTAAAGTTGAAGGATAAGTAGAAGCTTCATAAACCCAGATAATTCTAGTAGGTGTTTCTATTTGTATATACCTGATTAGAAATCCGATCACGTGAACCTTACTTCCTCGGTAGGAAAAGAAATGTTCTCCATCTAGATTAACGTTTAGAATAAGGAGGAATAAACTTCTTAATATAGCATGCCCGGAACACAGGTCCTTACTTTTATACCGGTCTATTCACTTGGTAGCTACCCTTCTCTCTCTAGTTTGTTCCCTTTTTTGTTTGAACGTACTAATAGAGAATATGTTCCTAGTCAGAAACTTGACGATATACCGGGCCACTATTCTGCTAGTCAGTGACTCTGCGCAATTGTATAACTGGTATTAACTGCCTAGTCTTAATTTTGAAAAGCGCCCGATTGATCTGCGGCTTTGATGACCTTTGGTTTCATCTACAATCTATAACCCAAACTGCCCCTCAAACCTAAAGCTCATCCATATCAAGATCAATGAAATTCCACACCAACGGCTTCAGCCTTCTTGTGCCCTAGTCTTGAGATGCGTAAGGTTTGGTCGAAAGATGGGGTTTAGGTACAAGCACTCAAAAATAATCTGCTTTAACGCCCGACTATAAGGAGTATCTTTCAATCCCTGGCATGAATACGTTTCGCCGAGAGGTATCCAACCTTTAATGTCATTTCCCGGGGTGTATTTTCTCGAAGGAGACTCTGGCTGTGTGGTGAGTGTCGCTAGCTGTCCCATGATTATTCCAACTTGCCAGATATTTGATCTTGTAGAATGCCCTGTTTATTCCAGGTAATTATTGAACTCGTTCCTATCTCCACGAAAATGTTCCTTGAAGAAGATTAGATCTTGAAAGCAATTTTAGCAACTCTTACCGGCGGAAAGTAGCCGTGTGTACTCGTACCAGAATGTTGCTTATAAAGTGTAGTCTCAGTCATACCAGCTTTCACTCCTTATCTCATCTGATTCTCTAAAATCAGTAAGCTGTTCTTAATTAGCTAATCTAGTGACGCGTTTAAACATTATTTAAACGGGGTTAAATACTTCCATAACAGGTGTAGATAAATCTGTGCTGTTGCATTCGCCGAGGAGAACGGCGCTACAAGTCAGAAGGCAAATAATGCAGCAGTAGTAGGTAAAGCTAACTATTTTAGAGTTTGAGGTTGAAATAGCAAATTTCTACCTATTCCTTTTTTATTTTAGAGGCCCGCGAAGAATTTTAATAGAATCATATGTTGCTTCTTGTCCAGACGCCATAACGCAAAGACTGCCTATAAAGCAATCAAGAACATGCCATAATGATACCTCAGCAAATGGATTGTCTAGAAAGGCACAGCTGGTGTGACGTTTTCTCATACCAATTTGACACAAAGAAAGTGTAACTGCGTGCAGGCCAAAAGCGGTGATCATAACACCAAAGCTGTAAGAATACCCACATGGTTGGAGGAAGCGGAAGCCGCATTCGATTCTTCATCTCATGTGGAACATTACTGGATTACCTCCAATTACTGCGTCCTTGGAATGTCTTAATCGAGAACATAGCAAGCTGGTAATATATAATAGATCGCAACAAATGGTAACTGAAGATGAGAATTAGGATATTCTCGCAACAGTCAAGTATGCCATATAACAATCACCAACCACTTAGGTTATAATTTGTCTCGAGAGATGTTATGGAGCGTGAAAAATAAAGAGAAGGGAAGGTGGATGCAGGTACCGTATATATATATGCTAAGCCATTGTGGCTAGTGGGACAGGCATCTCAGCCACAGGACAGAACAGAGTAACAGCACAGCTTTCCTGGTGATCCGATGTGGATGCAGGGCAGGAAGGATGGGGAAACACCAATGCTCCACTCCTCTCCCTACCTACTACTGTATATACAGAATCACTATCACCTGCAGCACAAATCCAACGTCTTCACCATAGACTCCTTTACCTCCTCCTCAGCCAATTTCTCTAAACGCACTCCCGCCAAAACTGCCCTCGCCTCGCCCATTCCTCGCCAATTCTACCTCTACCTCCACCTACCTACCACTCTAGTCACACGCCTAGTCTCACTACGGCAGACCACCTTCATCTCTCGATCAGGCCGCACAGAGGGGAGGAGGAAGAACACGAACTTGCCGACTACAGGAACATACACCACCGGCAGAAGAGGGAATCACAGTGCCTAGAGCGGGAAGCCCAGCGGGCAGAGAAGACCAGGAGGCTTGATGACGAGGACGAGATGAAGTTTTCCCACAGCATCCAGTTCAACGCCGTTCCAGACTGGAGCAGCCATTATATTGCCTACAGCAATTTGAAGAAGCTGTACGTTGCCCACATCTACCTCTACCTCTGGCACCACCTGCTAATCTGCTGAAGCATCTACCAACTCGAGAAGACCATCCACAGAACAAACGCAGAGGACGACGCCGAACGCTCGCCATTAATCTCTGGGGAAGATCCCGACCAGGTCTTCTCGCGCGCATTGGATGTGGAACTGGAGAAGATCTCATCCTTTTATCAACTCAAGGAGCTGGAGATATATGGCGAAGTATCGGAGCTCCTAAAGGACGAAGAATCCTACGAAGCAGAAAGCCTGGACCAGTGGGAAGATGGCAGGCCTGCAACAAGTAGCCGCGTGAGCGACAGGCCACGGCAAGGAAGCATATTTCGAGGTTCCGTAGTCAAAGCCCGGCGAGCTAGTACAATTAGTCAATCTATTGATGAGGGCGTGGAAGATAGCGACGACGACGAAGATGATGAGAACACGGCCTTGCAGAAGCCATCACGACCTGCTGCTGGACAACGAAGCAAGAGTACGCCATACGATGCAAACGTGGGTCGATCAGGGGCGGCCGAAGATATGAAGGCCTCGACAGAATTATCCAAGTCGATACGGAGGAACAGCCAAAACTACGACGACTATGCCGAACACGCCTTCTCTTCCTTACTGTCCTCTGGAATTACACTGAAAAAGCGAGCGATCAGCCTCTACGTGCAGCTATGCGAGCTCAAATCGTTCACTCAGTTGAACAAAACGGGTTTCACAAAGGTCCTCAAGAAATACGACAAGATAATGGATCGAGGCCTGAAATCGCAATACGTCGAGAAAAATGTTACTCCGGCATACCCATTCCGCCCGGAAACGATGAAGCACATAGAGGAGAACATCAAGCACATGGAAAAGGCATACGCGGGTGTGGTGACCCAAGGGGATGTGGAGCTGGCTAGGAAGGAACTGAGATTACACCTGCGGGAGCATGTGGTATGGGAAAGAAACACCGTCTGGCGAGAGATGATAGGGATTGAGCGCAAAGCCCAAGCTGCGAACTTGGGGCTGGGAAGGACCCTACTCGGCCCTGATGGCGATCCTGCAAAAGCTCGTTTGCAGGGTGATTCTTTTGACGCCAGCGAGATGAAAGAGCTCTCCACACCAGTCGGCAGGTTCAGGTTACCAACATGGCTGTTCAGTTCAACCTTGTTAACTCTCCTCCTTATTATCGCCATATTTATCGCTCTGCTCTATGTGCCAATCATGAAGCAGGTGGAACAGCAAAACTGTCTGGCGATGTTGGCATTTGTCAGTTTGTTATGGGCCACAGAGGTAAGTTGTCTTGAAACCCAGCATATCCTGTCGTCTGACGCAACTAGGTTATTCCACTCTTCGTAACCTCTTTGCTTATACCATTTCTGTGTGTTGTTTTGCGAGTCGTCAGGTCCGATGATAAACCACACCATCGGCTTGAAGCCGGTCCTGCAACGAAGTATATCTTCGCAGCCATGTGGACACCCGTCATCATGCTTCTCCTTGGCGGCTTCACTATAGCTGCTGCCCTGTCAAAATACGATATTGCCAAAAGAATTGCCACCTTCGTACTAAGCAAAGCTGGTACGAGACCGCAGACTGTTCTGGTCACAAACATGTTCGTCGCGGCCTTTGCAAGCATGTGGATCAGTAACGTCGCTGCTCCAGTGCTGTGCTTTTCTATCATCCAAGTAAGTACTGCCTACTTATACGAAATCCACTGCTAACCCTCCAGCCAATGCTTCGCAACCTTCCATCCGACTCACCAATGTCGAAAGCTCTCATCCTCGGAATCGCCCTCGCCTCCAACATCGGCGGAATGCTCTCCCCCATCGCTTCCCCCCAGAACATCGTCGCATTACAAATAATGGATCCTCAGCCATCCTGGGGTGTTTGGTTCTTCGTTGTTCTCCCAGTTGGCATCATCTCAATCCTCCTCATCTGGCTCGTTCTTATTGTCACCTTCCATCCTGGCCGAGGAACAACGATAGTACCTATCAGACCTGTGAAGGACAAATTTACTGGGGTCCAACTATTTATCTCCTTCGTCACCTTTGCTACCATCATACTATGGTGTGTAAGCCATCAGCTCGAATGGTTGTTTGGAGACATGGGTGTCATTGCCATCATTCCGCTCGTCCTGTTTTTTGGCACTGGAATCCTCACGAAAGAAGACTTCAATAACTTCTTATGGACAATCATAATTCTTGCAGCTGGTGGACTTTCGCTAGGCAAAGCCGTCAACTCATCCGGCCTTCTGCACACCATTGCCAAAGCCATCACTGCCGAAGTGGAAGACTTCTCCCTCTACGGTGTCCTCGTTGTGTTCGCCACACTAATCCTAGTTGTCGCAACCTTCATCAGCCATACCGTGGCTGCTTTGATCATCCTTCCATTAGTGAAGAGCGTAGGTGATAACATGGAACAGCCACATCCGAATCTTTTGGTCATGGGAAGCGCATTAATGTGCAGTGCTGCGATGGGATTGCCAACTTCTGGGTTTCCGAATATGAGTAAGTCATTACTCATCTGATATTCGTATCTCTACTGACAAGATACAGCGGCAATCATGATGGAAGATTCACAAACGGGGCAACGGTATTTACAAGTTAAGCATTTCATCAGCCGTGGTATTCCATCGAGCATCATCACACTCATCGTCGTTGTTACGGTTGGCTATGGCTTGATGCTTATCGTAGGAATGTAAGCGTAATATTTTCGCCTGATATTGTATAGAAATTTGAAGGATGCGGGGCTTCCCCTGCATCTAGTTGTATAGGAAGAAGTCATAGGACTGTGTGGCCTGAGAGGAAGCATGGCGTTGGATTTCAACCTCGATATTAACGAGTTGGATTTGGTCTAGACTTGATGGAATTGCTTAGACGTGAGGTCGCATATCGTTCCCTTGCCCGCCGGTGTGAATCCTTCACCGGGAAGCGCCGCGCGACGAGAACATCTACATTTATCTTCGTAGAATCGGAACAACGTTTTATTTTCCGACATTCTCGGGGTTGCCATGTCTACAAATGCATTGTTATTCTACTTTTTACATACAAGTACTAGGTATCGACTCTTTTCCGTGCAATTGTCTCTTCACTCTTTTCCTCCCTGCATGACAACTATTGCGTATCATTTCCCCAATATATTCTATCTAATTTTACTTCACTTTACATCGTTATCCTCGCGTCTTTTCTATCACTCATTATATTATTGACAAGGCCAAACGACCGCCGGCATACGTATTACACTCATGTCCAAATTCTGAAGGAAAGATCTACACATGAACTATTTCTTGAAATCTATTCTAACGAGCTTTTAAGTTGACCTGTCTTCTAAGAGTACGACGTAAAGGACTTGATAGCTTTAAAAGCAAAATGATCATACAACATATTACTCATTGTAATGGCTTTTCAAGAGGGAAATCCACCACGAGCCATCTGATCAAAGGAGCTGGAAATCTATAAATACACACCATCTCTCTTGCCCCCACCGACCCAACCCTCACCACCCGCTTTCCTAAACACCAATCTCCGGTGATGATCTCTCCTCAGCAGCCATGCAACATCACTGTGGCACCCAACAGGCCCCTCCGTGGGCGCCCTCCTCTTACTCTCACTCGGACTGTCGATCGCGACAGAGAACAGATTATTAGTCTCCAGGAAATCTACCACTAATCCCATTTCGCGTATGAAATAGGCTAGGCAATACCAATTGGCAGCAAACATAATGATAAGGATTGGGTACAAGATTCCTTGCCAGCGAGCTGGGGGCCCGGACCTATATTGTTGCGTTTGGACCACGACGTCGTACGGAAGGAGTGTAGGAGCAATAGGAGCATTCTTTATTGCCGTACCATCAAATGAAGCGTTGATGGAGGCCTTCATGAGCAGGGAATTGGAGAGAGCAGCAAGGCCCTCGGAAAGAGATGGCAGCGTTGTATTGAATGACGGAAGATTATCAGAAGAATTGGAATTGGTAACGACGAGTTGTGAAAGGGTGTGTACAAGTGAGCTGTTGGAGCTGACCATACCTCCGTTGAGGCCGACAGCAGTTGCCCACGCGCCAAGAACGTCTCGGAAATCCGTGGATGGTTTGGGATGGAAGGTTCCTGGCGCGATAGTATTCCCAAAGCTCGGTGGAGTGCCATCGCAATCGGAATTCAGCGTTCGGGTGCCAACCTTTTGGGTATGTGTCGTTGAGCAGTTTTGAGACATGAGTCCATACATCTGACAGACGGTATAATCTGTCGTGTTGGGTGACTTAAGTAGCAGGTATATGGAATCGGACTTGGGCACTGAAATATTATATATGGAA
Organism: Lachnellula hyalina; assembly: GCF_007821495.1. Classification (NCBI taxonomy): domain Eukaryota; kingdom Fungi; phylum Ascomycota; class Leotiomycetes; order Helotiales; family Lachnaceae; genus Lachnellula; species Lachnellula hyalina. The sequence goes on from NW_022157316.1 coordinate 43,599, forward strand.
TTGGAATCGATTGGCCACTAGAACTCAATTAGCAATCATGAAGTCAGAAAACTGGCACACGGTTTATAATGTGCCAGGTAGCGTAGGACAGTAAAAGTCGACGAGAGCAAGTGCCGGTTTTTGGTCAGAGAGTGGTTGCATGGCTTAAGACTTACCTGTGGAAAGACTGGGGGACGTCTGTTATATACAGATCCCCATCTAAAAATATCCTCGACATAAGTCTGGCTGATATTAGACTGTAAAGATATGTTGGCGGGAACATCTTTGAACCAGTCTGAGGCGGCAACTTTGTGTCCAGTATTACTTGTGTTAAAACGTGCGTTGGGCCAATCGACATAAACCAGTGGTGATATTTCGGACTTTTGCATGTTGACGCATAGGGTATTACTTGTCGGAGATAGGACTGATGCTCTGATAGTATGTTCTCCGAAGCCTGTCCCTCTAACAGGCTTCGGAAATTCCACCTGGGCGGAATAGAAGACGACTGGATGCGGCATTGAAAGAGTAATATTGTTCACGATTCTACCATACTTAGCAAAGTTGGCGGAGATGTCGCTACTAGACCTCTGAACCCAGTTTCCTTCGACCATTGTATCAGTGAAGATCGAACTAGTTGCTGGTGGCCGCAATGAAAGATTCGATAAATTGGTGTTGCCTCCCATGACTTTTTTGCTCCACGCTTTCATGAACTCGTTGAAATCTTGATTGGCGAGACCCGATGCGAGCACATTTACGCAAGATTCGCCGACGTTCTGGGAGTCCAAGTAAGCATCTATGGGCGCCCAACACTCTTTGTGCATCACGGGAAGATTCCCAAAGTTTTGTTGAACCTGGCCTAAAAACTGAGCTGAATCCCACTTGCCCAATGCGATATGCGGCGATACCAGCGAGTTAGAAGCCGTCGTAAAGAAGTAGATTGCAACTGCAGAAAGTAGGGAAGTGAAGCCTAAGATCGTCGTGGTTGCATATTTGAGATTTTCCCATTGAAAAATCACCAGACCTGGCTGAATGAGCCATTCACGTACCGCAATATCGGCGAGGCTAATTCCTCGCGAACGGAGAGATCTCCTGGTCAGAAACTGGCCAAGAAAATTGATATATACTCCAGCAGAGGCGATTTCAATGGATTTAGCAAACAAAGAAAATAGTAGATCGGCCGTTGAAGGTGTCAAATGGCCTGCAGGACCAATCCACTTGCCGTAGCGTGGTTGCCAAATGGCAATGGCGACAGAGAGTGTAGAGGAAAGCGTAGCATAGATAGCGAGAAGTAAGTTGCCAATGGACCGCCAGTCAGTCTTCCCAAGGTATATATCAGAATGATCAAGAAGAGGGTCCCCTGCAAAAGAACGTCAGTACCCTATACTTCTCGCTTGGGCATAATCCTTACTATTGTGGTGGAAAACTGTTCGCAAACGCCGCGACTTGCTGTCCGTAGAAGTATCTGAAATGCTTTTCTCGTCATCGACCTCGAAAGACTGGCAAACACTTGGATCTTTCAGGTCCTTTGGGTATTCCGAGTCGTTAAACTGAGGTAAAACCCTTTCTAGCCACATAGTCATCATAAACAGTTATCCATGTGGTGAGATAGGAAGTGACGGCGGGGCAGTAGTATAATACTTTTTGATATTGGGCTGTGGAAACGCTTGGGGTTTCCGGGTCCAGGGCAGGAGGCCCTGCTCAAGGTCGCGGGTGCATCCTCGTCGATCTAGGTTCGTCGCCACGTTGCCGCAGTTGCAGCTGTTCCATTAGTCGCCAGTATAAAAAGCTTTTGGGCCTTTTCAAGGCCCGATGCAACGATGTCCCCTTTCTGCTCTCTTCATTTCATCTCAAACCATCAGAACGCGATCGTCAAGTTGTAACGAATCCTTCTCGTCTCGCACCGAGAAGGGACGTGCATTTGGCAGGGGTTTTCGGAACGGACCCCTCCCCTAGGATTTTCAGCGAATCAACTACCCCTCATCGAACCAACTGATAGACTTTGATGTTGGGTTGCAGATTGCGGCTGCATAAACTCACACAGCCGCATAGCTCCAAAACGAGATAAATTCGTTTCGCCTCACAAGGTCCTAACAGCATCTCGGTGAAGCTGCCCTTAATACCATTTCCATGACTTATGTCTGATAGCATGCATGGCGTGCGACGGAATGTGGTACCTCAGGACCACGATGAAGAAGAGATGAAGTTGAGAGCGACTTGATGATTACGACAAAGTGACGCCCGACCGGGAGGCGTTCCAGCAATACACCCAACTCACTACGCCAATCTTCCCATAATTCCAAAGCACGTTTGAGCCGTGACAGGTAACCAACTCCGATCGACAGCTTCAGCTCGTTAGAAGAATGGGGAGGATGAAGTGTGGAGTTTTGGGGGCGGCGAGGGGTGGGCCGGCAAAAACGGGAGTAAATCAATGTTCGGGCTAAACCTCAAGCTGAGGACTGCTTGCAAATCTTGACTAACCATAGCAGTCTCCTTCAGTCTTGGCCTCGCTGTACAAGGCGGGTGTCAGGTTCTCTATCCATCAGTTCCCTTGTCGGTATCCGTAGCTTCCACCACCTTAATCACGGGTCCCTCGATCTTCTTTACCTTACGGCCTTCCCACCACATCATCACACCAGCCAACATACTGACCCCGCATCCAAGCGCAATGAAGGTTCCAGTTGCCCAGGACGGTCTGTTGATCCGATTGTATGCCCACATGAAAGCCGAAAGGACAGCCTGAAGAAAGGTGTTTGCGACCATCATCCATATTACAAAACTCAACTTCCAAAGGCTGGTCGGTGGAGCAACGTCTCCAGTGAAGGTTATTCTCTTTGCAAAGCCATCTTCGACCTGCTCGTCTTCCTCGTACCAAGCTGGTGGCCGAAACCACGATTTGTTCTGTTGGACCAGCCTCCCCATGGCATAACGATTCTTCCTCAGTCTTGCCTGTATCAACCAGTATAAATCCCTGAATCTCCAAGGAGCCAAACCAAAGCCTGTAACGCAAAAAAGCGCGTTCAGGATTTGACTGTCGATCTCTAACCACTTCTTCCTTGGGGAATCATTGGAATTCTTGTTTGGGTGATCCATGGCCGGCGCGGCATCAAGGAGTAGGAAAAATAACATGGCTCCCCAAGCCACGATGTTCAGTCCATAAATGGTCATGAGGAAGCCCGTTGGCGTGCAGACGAATTTCCATGCCGCGTTCAATCCGTGTAAAATTGTCTCGCCCCAGCCGTGCTTTTCCTCCGTCTGTGATTGTTCTAGCAGCGTTTGTCTTCGGACGAGAGGCACGCAAACTGGTTGCCCCTTGAGATCGGTCTCGTCAACCAGTATTCGACTAGCAGTCTTGGACATGGCCGAGGACAGAACTGGCATCCCATTTTCGTCGGTCGTCACGGTTCGAGCGCTATGCCCGTGCTCATCGAACTCGATGTTCTCCCCTCCTGCAACTGGCTCTCGAAGTTCTGTCAGATTTGGTGCGTGAGCAATGGCAGCTCCTGTCGCAGCCCACATGCCAAGCTGTGGATTGAAATTCATGAGTGAGACCGATGCCGTTCGCAGTCGGCCTGCAACGGTAGAACCAGCACCATCTTCGGCCATTATCGCGGGAGAATGTGCTGCTTGAAAGACAAGAGGAGCGAAGGATCGTACTGGAAGGTTGGTTGAGAGAGAGAGAAGAGGAAGGGCAATTATCACTAGGAGACGGAAATGGAGAGGGAGAAAGAAGATCACCTTACCTATACTTCGTTGGCGGGGGCGGGAAGGGACTTTCCTCGCCGACTTCCTCGCCCTCGCGGGTTTACGGTAGTCAGCTCTGCACAAGGGATATCGGCAGTGTTATGCATCGATATGCTGAATTGACATTAATGGTGCACGACTAGACCATCATCTAGTGCAGCTGTAGTTGACTATCTTTAACCTTTGGGCCATAGCAGGACACATCATGTTGAATACGAGTACTGAAGCAGAAAGAGATAGGATAGGGCGGCCTTCGGAAGTGATGGATCGGCTTTACGGCCTTAGGAGATTCCGTGCCCCGTGATCCAATTACCCTGCTGCACCGGAGCCTCGGCCTTTTCCACATTGCCATCGTCCATTTACTACTACTGCTGCATGCAGCGGGATGATTAAGAAATGATTAAGAAATGATATCACCAACTTTCTACCTTTTCAATTCAACATCATACTGATTCATTAAGAGGCCTTCCTGATAGAGTTTCGAGAAGACTCACGTTCCTCTCCAATAATACACCAACCTTCATCCGATCTTTCCTCGTCACATGCTTCCAATTCAAATCAATATCAATGTCGACCCAAGAGACTGAGGCCTCCCCCTTTCGACCACCGATTCTTGGACGAGTCAATACATCCAACAGGGATTTCAACGCAAAGGCCGAAGTTTGCAATGATGGCCGGGCGACTATTCGTTTTAGGAATTTGAGCACCAAGGCAGCAAAACTTTCAAAACGTTTCGAAAAACGAACTCCTCATCAACTTCCTTTTGGGGAGAATCTAACCCGGAACAATAGGAAATATGAAAGTCACCTCCAATCCATACTTGGAGCATGCTCTGAGCTCCCTCATCTTAACATTGCAATCCATATCGTCGGGTCAAGAGGGGATGTGCAACCTTTCATTCCCGTTGCTCAGATTCTTTCCAAGCCTCCTTACTCGCACCGCGTGAGAATATGTACACATCCCATATTCAAAGATCTCGTCGAAGAGAATGAACTAGAGTTCTTTTCCATTGGTGGTGATCCTGCCACTTTAATGGCGTATATGGTAAAGAACCCTGGGCTTATGCCCGGAATCGAGAGCTTGAAAGCCGGGGATGTGGGGAAACGAAGATCAGACATGTCTACGATAATGGAGGGATGCTGGAGGAGTTGTATTGAAGAGGGAAATGGAATGGGTGGTGAATCGAAAGTTGATGGATCGCGCAGGAGTGCTACAGACGTAGATCGGCTTTTCATCGCCGACGCGATTATTGCAAATCCTCCCAGCTACGCTCATATCCATGTATGTAACTCCTCGATTCAGTTTATGTACCCATTCAGTCAGGTGTTGGTCGAATTTAGTTGTAATACATTGTCTCAGAAGTCATGAGACAGTGAAACCTCCCCAACCCACCATTCTTATTGGGCAATACTAATACGGAGAATATGCAGTGTGCTGAGAAACTTGGCATCCCGCTTCATCTAATGTTCACGTGAGTTTGCCATGTTTCCTTTAATCTTTACTCCGTAGCTCCTGAAGTATTTTACGGCTGTCTCCATAGAAAGAAGAAGCCTCGCAGAGGACAGAAAACGCGGCATCAATTTAGAATATGCCAGGCGGCTTGGGACATTGAAACTCAATAAGAATAATATCGCTGACGATGGATTTAGAATGCCATGGTCGCCAACCCAAGCTTTTCCTCATCCATTGGCTTCGATGGACCGAGACGAATCGGACCCTAAGTTTGCGAATTACATTTCATATACCATGATGGAACTCTTAGCATGGCAAGGGTAGGAGTTCAGACCAGATAAAACCTAAAACCTTGGCTTTACTGACGGACCTGTTAGACTCGGCGATGTTATAAATCACTTCCGCGCGAAGACCCTCAAATTGGATCCCATAAGCCCACTATGGGGATATCAGCTCGTACCGAGAATGAGAATCCCTTTCACGTATATGTGGTAGGTACAATCAATCTCTACCCTCGTGGCTGTAACTCACGCTTGTCAGGTCACCGTCACTTATCCCTAAGCCACAAGATTGGGGCTCTCACATCAACATTACCGGCTTTTCCTTTTTATCCAAAGCGTCCACTTATACCCCTCCAGATGATTTGGCTGAATTCCTGAAAGCGGGCCCACCCCCCGTTTACATTGGTTTCGGATCTATCGTGGTCGATAAACCAGACGAGCTCACCAAGATGATCTTTGGTGCAGTCAAGCGTGCTGGAGTTAGGGCATTGGTATCCAAAGGCTGGGGTGGTCTTGGTGGACATGAAGTTCCGGATGGGGTATTTTTACTCGGCAATGTTCCACATGACTGGCTCTTTCAATACGTATCATGTGTGGTTCATCACGGCGGCGCAGGCACAGCAGCGATTGGAATTGCCATGGGGAAACCGACCGTCGTTGTCCCGTTTTTTGGAGATCAAGCATTTTGGGGTGCAATGATCCACAAAGCTGGGGCTGGGCCTGAGCCAGTGCCTTATAAGATGCTGACAGAAGAATTGCTTGCCAATAGTATCACCACTGCTCTTGGGCCTGACATTCAAAGTGCGGTAAAGAGTATGGCGGCGAAGATTGCGGATGAAAATGGCTCGGCCAATGCAGCATCTTCTTTCCAGCAAGCCGTCAATATGGACTCGATGCGATGCTTCATTTGCCCAGAGAGATTGGCCGTGTGGCGTATCAGAAAGACTGATATTAGGTTGAGTACATTGGCAGCTTCAATCCTGGTTGATGAGCAATTGATACATTGGCCTCAGTTGAAACTGTAGGTTATCTGTAGTGCGTTCGTTGATGGACATCTACTGATCTGCTGATGATTCTAGTGTTCGGCATCGAGACTGGTATGTCGACGAAGGCCCATCTGGTCCCATTTCGGGTGCGATTGCAACTGCTTCCTCAGTAGCTACCAACACGATATCACTAGTCGTAGAATACTCTCGAAACTTCTCCAAGTCGATCAAAAAGCCAGCGCCCAAAGATGATGACACTTCATCTTCAGATTCTCCGCCAATAAAACCTTCACCCAGCTGGGACATTCCACATACCCGTAACCCGGTGCAAGCAGCAGTAGACTTCCCACCAGAACGTATCGAGGCAGTGGCCTACAAAATTGCCACAAAAGCGTTCCCGGTGCCTCGGGGATCTAAAAAGAAGAGCGATAATTTAGGGCTGACCAAAACGACGATGTCCCTGCATTCAAAGGCAACAAAAAAGGCAGTGGAACATGGACGTACTTACAATGCAGCTCACGAGACAGAGCATTTTGCTGTCTCAATGGCGGCCACGGGTCTAAGAGGTAACGGATTTAGTTGCTCCGTGGAATATTACTAGTTTGTCAATCTGGCTAATGCTTTATTATAGTACCTGTGGCACTTTTTTACAACCTGGCGAACGGCTTCCACAATGCACCGTTATATTTTTTCCACGATGACACTGTAAGAAAGCGCGACAAAATCACTGGATTTGGGAGTGGCGTCAGGGTCGCCGGGAAGGTATGCTTTTCTGATGACACAATTTGAGCAGAAGACTGACTCGAAACTTTCACAGGAATTCACGCTCGGAATGTTTGATGGGGTCACGGGCATATTAACACTTCCCTACCGTGGGGCCAAGAAAGAAGGAGTGACTGGCTTCTGCACCGGGGTTGGGAAAGGGGCTGGAGCTCTCATTTTCAAGACTTCCGCAGGTTTGTCTTCCATTTTGCCTATTTTGGTTCATCTCATACTGATACTGGATAACAGCTGCATTTGGCCTTCCAGGTTACACGCTCAAGGGCCTGGAGAAGCAATTCCTTAAACGATATAATCGAGATCTGAAAGCGAGATTGATCACGGTCAGGCTAAGACAAGGCATTGCGGAGTTTGAGCAGGCGAGCAAGGAGAAGAAGGAGGACGTCACGAGGAGGTGGAAGGAGATTAGTGCTGTCCTGATGTAGAGATGGCTGGATAAAGTATGCTTGTATTGCGAGAAGGAGTTTGCTTGGGATAGAGATACCCTTTGGCCTGTAGAAAGCTATTAGAACTCAAACTCACTAGTTAATGGAAAGACAATAGATACTGAGTTTCCTCTCGGGTTATTTGAGATGAAATTGCCAGCCTTGATATAGAAGCAAGCATCTGCAGTTCTTATTCCAAGGACATTCTACACGATAGCATCGGATCTGATGTGGGTGCTCTAAAAGTCAACGATAGTGAGTGCCCCTTTTCTTCTTTTTATAGAGTATTCGTAGCATAAGGAGTGTAGTTTAAAAGCTTATAATTGACGGGCTTTTTATGCAGAAGGCGGTATTGTAAGTACAATGAAAATGAGGTGGGGTGGGATGAAAAACTATGGCCCGTGCCAGCCTTGCCTTTCCCCGCTA
>NW_022157317.1:0-51568 GCF_007821495.1 Lachnellula hyalina
AGGAGGAGGAGGAGGAGGAGGCGGAGGCGGAGGTGGAGGCGGAGATGTTGGCTCACCAGAGGTTGAAGAACCCGAAAATCAATCTCAGCAGACACAGAAAACACAATCAACAGATGGCCCTTCCAAAACATCAGCGACCAAGACATCCGCAACCTCCTCGGCATCTTCGTCGTCCTCTTGTACAATAAGCAAGACTGTTAGCGACTGCGTGGTCGCTTGTATGGCCAAGTCATCTTGCTCCACAACATGTGGCAGGACTACAACCGGTTGTGATGTCACAGGAACCACTTCGACGACTTCATCTGTTGTGTGTTCCTTCACCGACTCAACGCATCGTTGCGAGTCAACCACGGCTTCTACCTTGAGAAGTGGCATTGTCGAGACGGCAATATACACGAGTGTGAATTTCGATGCAGCTCGAGCAGCCTCCGTCGCCAAAGCCCAGCTTACACAAGCAACCAGATTTCCTACTGCATGGGCTATTTCCATGGCAGCTAATGTAACGGCTCCGCCTGTGACTAGCAACTCATCTGGCACTACCACTGCTTCATCGTCCAGGCAATCTTCGCAAGGCAAGGAGTCAAGTGCTCAAAATTCAACCTCCCAGACTTCAAGCAGCCAGACGTCCTCACATGTTCTATCTTCGAGGAGTTCCATTCTGTCTTCCAGCGCCCGCACGACAGCCAACTCGACCACTGCTTCGGTTCCAACGTCATCGTCCCGCCATGTCAGTCGCACAACTTCAGCTCCGCCAATACCCATAACATCTTGCTCTTTAACCAGCATAACCGCTTTCAGTTCGGCCTACACCTACTATACTATTGACTACCCAGCAACAATAGGCTGTGCCTGCAATGATGGTTGGCAAGCTGGAATTGGAACTACTGTCGGTACTGACTCTTCTATAACCTATACCTGCGAAGTCGGCACAACACGCATCGATGTTAGTACTGCACCTTTGCCATCAACTTTAACGACAAAAACGTCTACTGCAGAACCAACAAGCACAGAACCGCCTCCATACCAGACAGGAACTTGCGATTTACATATTTTTGAAGCATCTCTCAGCAACACAGACCCGTTATACGTACAACTTAATATCACTGATAATGGCAACAACCTACTTACCAGTCAGAACTATAAAGCAAAATGGGGAGATAGCCCATCGGTTGCTGCTGCCGACTCTAAGCTCCCTTATGACGTTACTGTCGACTTCGTACGGTCGACCAAAGTTCCTAGCAGAATGCTTAAAAATAGACTAGTTGGCCCTATACCTGTAGCACCAGTGAACTGGGAAGCCTGGGTGGTTACCTTGGTAGCAGGAGATACACAATGGAGTGATAAGGATACTGATTCGACGCAGCTCCCCTATTGCTCTGTAGGAGATTGGGATAATGGCAATTTTTGGGATTGGTTCAATAGTGTAGTATCGCTAGGAGCTGATGAAAACGCCTCAGTAAGTCTAATATCCTTTATTGGATCATTTTATAAAAACTAGAAGACCATGCTAACCTCAAGATAGAATCGGCAGATGGATTGTCACTGGGCGTGCTGATTCTGATATACATAAGACCAAGTTGAAATTATTGCCAAAATCTCTTCAACTGGATTCTTCCATCTGAGTGCATGTATGCTTTCGTAGATCCTCGAGTTTTGGATGAGACTGCTGGACAAAGTGAGTAAAGATGCACACGTGACCCTTAGGTAAGATTACAACCGAGCCCCTTTTCAGCCCCACCCCCATTCCTGGTATGACTCATCGAAGAGTCATTATGGAGAGGCAAAGTCACCTGCTTGTCTTGTGCTAGCGGCTTTAAAACCCAACGTATACAAATACAGTCAACCTCGCGGAGAAAAGCTGTGGACTAGCAGCTGTCATTTATTGCTCGTCGCTTTTTCGTTTCGTTACATCTCGCTTAAAATCCCCCCTATTTTCACGAGTAAAGATGACTTCGTCCGCTGTGTCAGCTCCACTTGAAGCGCCGGTCCTTGGAGACGCATCTCCATCCAAGCCTGCGGCGTCAGACGAGATTCTGTTGCGTTCTGCTCGTCTTTCAGACATTCCAATTATGGGGAACCTCTGCATGGATGCGTACGCTCCCAACCCGGTCACCGCATATCTGACTCCAAAAGCGTATATGTATCGAGAAGACAACGCGCAGCAGCATCGGCAAGGTTGTAGGCGCAGATTTCTGGATATAAGAAGCCTTTCCATCGTTGCTTGCCTTGCAGCCGACCCTTCGATGATAGTAGGATTTGGGCAATTCCGTCGTCTTGGAGACGACTATGGCGCGAAGCAATTTATAAGAGACAGAGGCATACGGGAAAGGCTTTGGATTTACATTCTCTCTTGGTTCTTCTATTTTTACCACATCATCGAGAACATCATCTGGTCAGACAGGATTACTCACAAAGCAAGAATGAAAGAATTCGAGTCCTGGGTAGGTGATGATAACGAAATTTACTGGAAATCGCACCCCGAGAGAAGCAGTAGATGGCATGCAAACAGTATTGTTGTCAGTCCGCAATTTCAAGGAAAGGGAATCGGGAAGAAGATTATGCTCGAGGGGTTGAAACGTGCACAGAATGAGCGGGTGATTATGGGATTGACCGCAAGTGTTGAAGGCGAATATTTGTATCGTAAGGTTGGTTTTGAGCTACTGGGAACTTTCAGCCACCGAGTTCCTACGGACGACAGGGAGGGAGGTGGAATTATGATTTGGTACCCGGAAGGAACGAATGCTAAGAGTTAGACATGGACTGAGGGTATATTGTTAGATGCACCGAAGCTAGAGCAAGGACTGATAAAAGTTATTGGTTACTTCAGAAATCAAGAATTTCAAAGCCCTCCTCGCCTTTAACGAATATCAATTCGAGGCAATCCTTGTGTTTTGAAAGGCACTATGATAATCTTTCGACTATGGCCTAGAATATTGTTTGAGGACAAAGTAACCAACACTGGCAAGTAATCAATACATTTGGGTATCACTGACGCTGCTACTTCTATCAAGACTTTGAACCGCCTGCTTCTTCTCCCAGTTTCTCTAAAGCAGCCTCGTATCTCAATTTCTCGCCATCGAAGAGGGACGCTTTGATATTGACTCTCTCGACTTTTGACTCTGCGAGTCTCTCGATCGCGGTTGAGCGACCGATCTCATTCCAAAACCACCTTCCTTCACTTCCAGTAAACAGTGTCCACGCATGACCAGGCTTTCCTGCTCTGGCTGTTCTTCCAACACGATGCACATAGCTAGTAATGCTGCCAGGGACATCATAATTGATAACATGTGCCAAGTTGGGAAGGTCCAGACCACGAGATACAAGATCCGAGGCGACAAGAATTGACAGTTTCCCAGATTGAAAAGATCTCAAGGCAGCCCTTCTTGTAGAATTTCGTGTTGTCGAGGTGAGAGTTGCCACAAGGGCAGAAGAATCTGGTTCCAAAATAGCGATTAGGCGACCTAGACGTAAAGCGCTCTCATTCGACTTGGTAAAAATCAAAACACCCCGTGGAGTTGCCGTAGTCTCAAACTCGGTGGGGGCATTTCCGTCCACCGGCTCTGGTAACATAGAGAGTTTCTGGAGAGTGGGTGCCTCGTCATCTGATGTATCCGATTCAGATTCAGAGGAATCTGTGGGCGATGTCGAGTGACTCTTGGCGGGTACCACTAGACTTTGGCGCTTCAAAATTTCAAGCAAGTACAGCGGTTTGATACCCTCGTCCTCAACTTTGATTGCAGATTCAGTTAGAAGTGAGGGAAGAACATGTCCACCTTCATAGGCCTCTGTAGAGGCCGAGCCCTCCAGTACTACAAGCTTTGGACGATAAAGCTTGAAACTATTGAGTTGTCCAACTTCTTTAGTCATAGTCGCACTGAGAATGATTTTTCGAATGTGTTCTCGTCGTCCGAATGCGCTCGGTTGTGGCAATTGCCCAATCACGACATCCAGCCATTGCTGGAAGCTTTGATCCAGCAACTTGTCAGCTTCATCGACGATGAGCCACGTTAAATCTTGCAGAGAGAAGCCAGGTGTTGATTTGAGATGCTCGACGAGCCTGCCGGGTGTGCAAATGAGTACGTCAATCTTTAAAGATGATTCGCTAACGTGGTCCGGAAGGGCGGGAGCAGACTCTTCTTCCCCAAAGAGATACTCATAATCCGCATCACTGTCAGCCTGCCATTTTGAATTGAGGCGTGATATGAGAGCTTGGTATTTTTTCGGGTCGTATGTTAAATGCTGATCCATCAAAGCAGATTGTTCGCTCCTGAAGTTGCCGCTCCCAATTGCAGTTCCAATCTTCACACGCCTCCTATCTCGTTCAGATGAAAACGCAGAAGCACAGGTGTCTGATACATCTTTCAATTGTGTAACAAGCTCTCTTGTAGGCACGACAATAACACCACGTAGTTTTGTAACCCTATGCCGACTCAATGCCTCAATCATAGGTAAAACATAGGCGAGAGTCTTCCCGGACCCGGTTGCAGCTGATACAAGAATGTCGCCGGGCTGCTGAGATGGACCTGGGAGGAGCAGTGGCAAGACAGCTGCTTGGACCGCGAAGGCTTCTTTGAACCCTTTCGAAGACAACGCAGTTGCTGTAGATTCCTGCATTCCGACATCTTTAAATTGTGCTGTTGCACTCTGCGATACTCGTATTGGCGATGCTAGCCAGGAAGGTAGGGAAGATGTAGTGGATTGTAAAGGCAATTCGGGAACAGGCTCGGGCTGTGGTAGAGGTACTAGGTCGTGGGGCTCCGTGGGCTCTGGGACATCTTCTACTGGTTGGGTGTTTGTTGGCTCTACCGATTTCTCTGATAATTTCTCTGCTTTTCGGAGGGATTTATCACGCTTCTTCATGAGTTTTTCGTGTCGGGCATCCTCGACAACCGGCAGATTTTGCGTACTGACATGCCTTATATCTCCTCCGGCCTTCTCTGCTTGTTTCTCTTTCCTGGGCGTCGACTTTTTTGGCCTGGGCTCCTGACTTGGAACAGAGAGAACATTCTCTTTTTGTATGCTGCTGCTTGTATCCTCATTGCTTTTCTTGAGCCTTTTGGGATTTCTTTCCCCGTCTAATTCGGAAGGGTGGCTCGATTTAGGTTTTGGGGGAGGAATATATCGTGCATATGTGGAGGAGGGGTCAATTTGCACAATAGGCGGAGCCGGGGTCGGATTTATAGGCTGGAGGGTGGTATCCGAATCTGTACTCTTTTTGACGGGTGGAATATATCGAGAGTAGAGCTGCGAAGTCATAATTGCGTGGAAGGAGGATTTAGAATGCACCAGAGTGAGAGAGTAGGAGGGAGATTTTCAATGCACGACACATTAGATTTTGCACCTCGCCTTGCACTTAGCGCAGCCTTGTTTCCCCGGAGTTCGGCCGTGCGCGTCGCATCTCATTACAAGCCGAGCTCACCCCCCCTATTCCGGCTCTTATTGTAGATGTAAACATACATCACCGCCTGTTACATTCCAGTCCAATCCAATCCAATCCTGTGAAATCCAAGCGTAGTCTGCGCATCTCGTCTGATGCCGCAAGAGCTATGAAACCGCGGTTATAACACGAATCACTCCGCGCCGGCCAGCTGGGCGACCGCGATCAAAATGCCATACAACATTGCTATGGTCAGCGACTTCTTCTTCCCTCAACCCGGCGGCGTCGAGAGCCACATCTACCAGCTGTCGACCAAACTAATCGACCGGGGACACAAAGTTATAGTCATTACCCACGCCTACGAAGGACGAACCGGCGTACGGTACCTCACGAATGGCCTCAAGGTCTACCATGTCCCTTTTCTGGTCATGTACCGCTCCGCCAGCTTTCCAACCGTCTTCTCCTTCTTCCCCATTTTCCGAAATATCGTTATACGCGAGGAGATTGAGATTGTGCATGGCCACGCGAGTCTGAGCAGTCTCTGCCATGAAGCTATATTACATGCGCGGACCATGGGATTAAGAACTGTCTTCACAGATCATTCCCTGTTCGGTTTTGCGGATGCTGCTAGCATTCTAACAAACAAGCTGTTGAAGTTTACGCTGAGTGATGTCGACCATGTAATCTGTGTCAGCCATACATGGTATGCAGACGAATTCCGTCCCCACCCCATCTGCTTGACTGACTGTCCCGCCAGCAAGGAAAACACCGTCCTTCGTGCTTCTCTAGATCCCCTTATGGTATCTGTCATACCCAATGCTGTCGTTGCTGAGAACTTTCGCCCTCTGTTCCATCCATCCTATCCCAATCTCTCCGAATTTGGCACCAATGTCGTTCCTCTGCCTCAACATCTCGGTCACCACGATACCATCACCATTGTAGTCATATCCCGGCTGTTCTACAACAAGGGCACTGATTTGTTGGTGGCTGCTATCCCTCGAATCTTGGCAAATCACCCCAATGTTCGATTTATAATTGCCGGCTCGGGCCCAAAGGCCATCGATTTAGAGCAAATGCTTGAGAAGAACGTGCTGCAGGACCGAGTTGAAATGCTTGGTCCGGTTAGACATGAGGAGGTCCGAGATGTCATGGTCCGTGGTCACATTTATCTACACCCGAGTCTGACGGAAGCTTTTGGCACAGTCATAGTTGAAGCTGCAAGCTGTGGCCTGTATGTTGTTTGCACTCAAGTTGGCGGTATCCCAGAGGTTCTCCCTGCCCACATGACAGTGTTTGCCAAGCCGGAAGAAGATGACCTAGTTGCTGCTACTGGTCGTGCCATTGCCGCTCTGCGAGCGAACAAGGTTCGGACTGAAGACTTCCATGACCAGGTCAAAAAGTGGTATTCCTGGACGGATGTTGCCAGACGCACAGAGAGAGTTTATGACGGCATATCTGGGGTCTTGAGCGAGGCGGACTTCTATGGCTACGAAGCAGCTGATGCTGCCAGTTGGAGTGCTACGAGAGGAAGGGCCGGTGTTCAGAGTTTTGCTCTCATCGATAGGCTGAAGAGGTATTATGGTTGTGGGATCTGGGCTGGCAAGTTGTTTTGCCTGTGTGTAGTCATTGACTATCTGCTGTTTCTGTTTTTGGAGATTTGGGCGCCAAGAGATGCCATCGACATTGCGAGGAATTGGCCTAAAAAGGTCAAGAAAGAACGGGCGATAAGCGCTGGATCTACATTCAGATGATGAAAAATACCAATTTATGCTCCATTGCAGTAGCATAAGGGCTTTCCAGAAGGCCACGATCTTTCCTGGTGCCATGCGCTTGATTATCTCAATCTGGTGTTATCCCGAGCTAAGAGATTAGGCTCGGGATTTTGAAGTGGTCCCTGAGGCGAATTCAAAATACCAAAACTGCCAAGTGCTAAGCCCGTGTTGTATCTTGTTGAATTTCAAGCCAAGTTTATCTTTTTGTCTGTTCAAGTTTCCTATACCCCGCGTTTCCTTGAAATGTCACCCCTGTTCACCTACTTCCCCTTACTTCCCTTACTTCTTTGACTAGCGGCTATCGTGTGCTATTGGCACCTTACCCATTCACGTTACCCCTTTTCCTTCTAAATCATACTTCCTTCATGTCTTCATTAGATAAATAGCGGCCGATACAGTCAACGATCTGCACTTCAAAATTCAACGACTCCTGCTCAAAATGAGAGCAGATATGTTATCTCAGGTCTTTTTCTTCCTTATTTCGAGAACCATGGCCAATTAATCATTCGTAACATGATTGTCCGGGTAACCTTATGCCTATTCCCTTGACAGATAAGTTGCTAAAGTTAGGGTACCCCGCTGCTTCATTGAGCTGATTCTGGACCTACTTAGCGACTACTTAGACTGTTTTATTCTGAGCTCAACGTCATACATGGAGTAGCTCGTTGCGGTTGTCATTGCTATATAACTTTGAAATCGCTTGCTCTTTTGACACCCTGTTTTCAACATATTCCAAGTCGTAATCCAATCCAATACCTTATATTAGACCTGTAATCATGGCTTCACTCTTCAAACAAATAATCATCCTCGCGTTGGTATTACCGTGCTTGATGGCGCCCACTTCAAGTAGGTCCCCACTACATACCCGAATGCCAGACCCGGGCCCTTTATCAGATACATTGTGTACCGTCGCGGTTGTCGAGGCAGTCCGACTTGGCTCACCAGAAAACAATACCCTTCTTCTCTGGCCTAAGGGAACATGCTGCACGACAACCGATTGCAATTTACAAGACTTCTCATGCCCACCGAATGTAGCACATGTAGATCAAGATGGCGATGTATGTTGTTTCAAAGAAAGTGAGATGGGCGACGCGATTGGGTATTGCCGGTGCAGGATTGATGAGAATCCTGAAGGATCGTGTTTTTGATATCAAAAGCGTGGGCAAAGGGAGGCAAACGCAAAATAAAGTTTACTGGACATCAATACAGGGAGAGCTGAAATGAATGGTCGAAAAGGTCAATTTCTTATTATGTTTGAAAGTGTTTAATAGATGGCTCAATTCTACATTTCCGACACCAAACCAACATCCGCGATGCACTTTCAGCCTTGGTTACGAATGATATGTTGCAACTTCAAATTTGGACCAATTACGACTTCAATTTCACGTCATACCCCCGGATTCTTCGTCGCTAACCATGTCGCCGGTGGGAATTGGAATCACCGCAGTTAATGTTAATGGCGCATTCTGAAACTCGAAATAGCTCCTACAACACCTACTGCGCCACCAACCACCAACACCTTTTATAATGTCCCTTCCTCAAGTTCCATGTGCGCATACAATTTATCCCAATATTTTATTTCAGGTCCTTGGTTTTTCTAGTTTTTCAACCATATTACACCGCGCTCTATTCGCAATGTCGCGCCTCTACTTCACGGCCGAGATGAAGTACACGGATGGGATCAAAATACCGGTATTCAAAATCTATACAGGGGATCATACTGGGGGCAGCTATAATATTGGTGGAATATATCCGTCCACAATCGCAAAGATGGCTGGCAAAGGCCCGAAGATTGCAGATCAAGAACGATTCGACGTGAAGTTCCACGTTAATAAGACACGGGCGAATGCGAGTTTGATCGTAAATACAACAAAACATTTACCAAGTGTTTCGTGGTCTACCGATTCGGGATTAGGTATGAACCTCATGCCACATTCTATTTATCTGCTAATGATTTTCAGGGAAACTCCCGTTGGGCCTCGGCGCATTATCAAGTGCCATTCTAGGCAAAAGCTCTGCTACGAAATCTTCATCTATACATCCAAAGTCGAGACGATATCTTGATGATAATCACTCCCGTTCGTCCGGTCATTCAAGAAGATATCTGGAAGATAGCCATTCCCGTTCTCCGGACCATTCAAGGCGATATATCAAGGACAGCTATTCCCGTTCGCCGGACCTTTCAAGAAGGTATCTCGATGATGACTATTCCCAGTCGACTGACTATTCGACGTCTCGTTCGACCGTCCGTTCGAGTTCTCGCTCCACTTCCCGTTCAACTGCACCAGTCGCTGTTAAACCCCGAAGATCGAATCATGATAGACGTGTTAGATAGCGGTGCTTATTTTATTTAGATGTACATACTAGTTGTATTAGATTCCAATTATAGACTTATCAAATGGTCATAGGCGTGTCTTAGTGGAGTCCGACTTGAAGTCAACGTCCTTAGAGTTTTATATAGGACGAGATAAGTCCCACCATGAGCCTTGGCTCGGTGAGTCGGATTTTGAATTCAAGTACTCCTACGCGATACTTGATTTGACGGCGGTGCTTCTAGAAGGAACAGAATGGTTCTCGTGGGGATTCCAAGATGGTGGGAGCAAAAGCTGGCTGATTTTTAGCACTCACTTAACTTGCATCATTTTTGATGGAGGACTCCGTGTCCTGCTTTTTGCTTGTCTCTACCCCTCCGCAATGAATCGTATTCTAGTTCCGCTTAGGGTACAGCTTCTTTAATATAACTTACCTCAGCCATATGTATTTATTATCAAGATATGTATTCAATTTGCGGTAGAAGTATCGACTGTTTCTAAATTTACTTCACTAGTACTAGCTATCTGTTTACGTATTGCCTAGATCAAAGTTGCTTGAATACTTTCATATTACGACTATTTATTCTAACCCATAAATGTATAACAGTCGAGAACATCCATCTAACCAAAACGTACATAGCTAAGGACCTTACTATACCAGGGTGAAGCACCATAATTATTCAAAAATTCAATGTTCTCCTTTGTCAAACGCCGTCTGCCCGTAACCAAATCGGCCGTTTTTGGGTTCTGAAAATTCGTCCTGTAAAACAGTTTGTATGCAATGTATGCCAAAACAAATAGTGGGAAGCATAACATGATTTCGAAGAAATCCGCGGCGAGACCACTGGAGTCTGAGCCCCCTATCGGGTCGACAGCGACCCAGAAAGTGCAAACGAAGGTGAAGACCGTGGTAACAAACAGGTAGATCGGGATCGCGGGCCAGAGCCAACTCTTGTAAGCATATGGCTCTGACCATGCAGTGTCTCCTTGTGCACGCAGAGCGCGATGCATGCACCAATTGGTAACCGGGATGATCATCCATGCAAAGAAAGTGGTTGTGGCACTAATAGAAGAGAACCAGTTGAATGCGATGGCGCCAGTGGTGCTAAGACACATATATGTGAAAGCAATAGCAATCATGGAACAACAGAGCAGGGAGGCCCATGGTCGCCCCTTGCTATCAATCTTCTTGAAGACAGCTGGCATCATACCCATGTCTGCCATCGCAACCTGGACTCGTGAAGCTACAAAGAGTTCCTCTGACCCGATACCGCAAAGGCATATGAGGAGTACGACGTTGACAATGTCAGGGAGAACTCGGATGCCAGCGTAGTTCATTGCGATGACGAAGGGTGAAGAGGCAAGATTGCTTGTACTGAGGAGCAGTGGCTCCGTGTATGGGATGAGAACAGAAATGAATACGGCCGCACTGAGGTAAATAACCAGGATACGGATAAACAGATTGACACGAGCGCGAGGAAGGTCCCAACGAGGGAAAGCAGCTTCACCAGCAACAACTCCCATGATCTCCTGGCCTCCGGTTGCCCAGGAGGCAAGAAGGAAGCAACGAGCAATGCCCTGAGTCTGTTAGTAAAGTTCCGATTAGACACACATAAAATTTCATACCTTGAAGCCGTTAGGGAAAATCTTGAGGGTATTGTAGTTCTGACCGATATATTCATCTCCATTACCAGCACCGGCACAGATAGCAACCATTGTGAGCATGACCACAACCATCAAGGTCAATTTCACAATGCCAGAGTAAAATTCAAATTCGGCAAACCAGCGATTAGGCATCACATGGAATGCGAAAACCACTACTAGGTAAATAGTCATCAGGCCTGCATCAGAGACAGATGTAGTCCAGTACGAGATGACGACCGGAAATACAGATCCCTCTGCTGCAACAACAGTAATGGCGCCGAACCACTCACAGAAGCCAATAGCAAAGCCCAATGCAGGGTCAACGAATCGGCTTGCATGATCGATGAAAGATCCAGTGGTTGGGAAGAGGCAGGTTGCCTCTGAAAGCACTGTAAGCATGGATAGCGCCATGGAACAGATCAGAGGGTAGGCGATGAGCAAACCAAGGGCACCGCCTGTCTGTAGTGCCTGTAAAACATGTTAGTTGCATTTCAATGGATGATAAATATGTCTAGGTTGTGTACCTCTCCAGTGCTGATGAAAACACCACTACCAATACATCCTGCCAATCCAATCATTTGCACATGCCTCGCCTTGAAATTCCTCTGCAATTGGTGGGGTGCATGATCTTGTGCATTTTGCTCCACAGCAGTCACTTCTCCGACTTCAGATTCCAATGAAGGATTAGATGCAGTCGCTATATGCTTCTCGGGGTCCATCATGGCTAGGTTCTTTTCGGAACCCATCGTGGGTCGTTTTATTCACACAGTTCCTGTTTGAAGTGCTTATTCGCACGTCTTCTTTGCATAAGAGATGATATGTTAATGAGTAGATACTGGCGAAGATAGCTCGACTTTATAGAAATATACAGCCTAGTACCAGAGATAACTGGAGGTATGTGTTCTGGAGATAATACTTAGCTGTCTATTGATAAAAGTTGCGGCTGGACTATGGCCCATTGCTAGCAGCAGCCTGATGATAAGTATCCGGGAATATAGAGCAAAGAGGTAAAGCTTGCAATGCCAACGCCGAGATACCACACCGAGATTACCTTAATGATTACGGAGTTTGAAATCAATCAGCTTATCGCTGTTTTTGTGGCGGCGACGGTAGTGTTGCTTCGGCGCCGAGCCGAGAAGATAGCACGCCCCAGAATTCGGTCTGGTGTACCTTTACTCCGCGCGGCCGAAAAGTATTTTAATTCCCTTTTGGGGCTTAAATGATACGATTTGTAGATGACATACCTAATTCGACCAATCATATAGGCAGAAATAATATTTAGATACAGCATATGGCTCAATTATGTTTATAGCCCCTCACTGTAGAGAAAATGGGGCCTGAATTACTTTTTCGCCCCACGGAGTTTGCGAATTGAAAGCAGCAACATTCAAGTACATAGTCCGGCTGAGCGTGCGATTGAAACAACTTGTTACAATCTACGCGGGGTTCTTTCAGGTATATTTCACAGCTACATTCGAAAAGATGGTGATTGAAGGACTTGGACGCGAAGATGGCCACATCCCAATGCACAACTCTATACCAACAAACAAATATGTCGTCGATGAACACCCACTTGGTCAACCGCGACAGCTTCGTGTCATAGCAACAGGCTCAGGGGCATCTGCTCTGAACATTGCACGGTCGATTGATGTGCATATGGAACATGTGGACCTTGTTTTATACGAGAAAAATCACGACTTGGGCGGAACTTGGCTGGAAAACACATATCCAGGATGCGCTTGTGACATTCCGTCCCATTGCTACCAATACTCTTGGGCACCGAATCCAAAGTGGGATAAATTCTATTCGCCAGCACCTGAAATCCTGAAGTACTTCCAAGATACTGCTGAGGAGCATGGCCTACGGAAATACATCAAATTCAAGCATCAGATCATGGGGGCAACGTGGAACGAAGAAAAAGGTCGCTGGGATATGCGCATTCGAAATTTGTCAAGTGGGCTTGAGTTTGACGATTGGTGCGACTTCTTTATTAACAGCTCTGGTTATCTGAACAATTGGAAATATCCAGACATACCCGGCCTCCATACCTTCAAGGGAGAGTTGATGCACAGTGCAGCATGGAACTCGGATGTTAAACTCAAAGGAAAGAAGGTCGCAGTGCTTGGATGTGGCTCATCTGGCATCCAAGTTGTGCCGAATATCCAACCCGAGGTGGAACACTTGACCACATTCATCCGACAACCAACTTGGATCACGGCGGGTTTTGCTCAAAAGTACTCGGGGCCTGGAGGGACCAATTTCGATTTTACGGAAGAGAGAAAAACCGAATTTGTCGATCATCCAGAAATGTACCACGCTTACAGAAAGGCAATCGAGAGCGAGCTCAACGGCAGATTCAAATTAATCCTCAAAGACAGCCCGGAACAAGCTGAAGCTGTCAGATTCAGTACGAAAGACATGAAGTCAAGATTGGGCGCCAAAGGTGCTGCAATAGCAGAGAAGATCATTCCCGATTTTGCTGTTGCGTGTCGAAGGCCCACTCCTGGAAATGGGTACCTTGAGTCGTTAACAAAGGATAATGTTAGAGTTGTTCAGGATGAGATTGCAAAGATTATCCCAGCAGGGATCGTCTTGGTCACTGGTGAGATCATCAAGGTCGATATCTTCATTTGCGCCACAGGTTTCGATCTCAGCTATTGTCCCCGCTTTCCTATAATAGGCCAAAATGCTACCAATCTGGCTGATCAGTGGAAGACAAGAGCCACGGGATATTTGTCTGTCACCCCGGCAAACATGCCAAATTACTTCAGTAAGTGAACCATATACACACCCTACTCTCTTTCTCCTATCTAACAAATCCAGTGTTTATGGGTCCCAATTCGCCGGTCGGGCATGGCTCCGCTATGCCTATTATTGAGCACACCAGCAAATATATCCTAAAGTTCCTCTACAAAGCGCAAACCGAAAACGTTAAATCTTTCGTGCCCAAAATAAGAGCAATCAAGGATTTTACGGCGCACTCTGACGAATTCTTGAAAAGAACCGCCTGGAGCACTCACTGCAGATCGTGGTTCAAGAATGGCACAGTTGATGGTCCCATCACAGCACTACATCCTGGAAGTAGGATCCATTGGTTCCAAATGATGACAAATCCGAGGTGGGAGGATTGGGAATGGACTTCTCGCAATAGTAACATCTTTGCATATTTAGGCAATGGATTCTCGACCAGAGAAGCCGCAGGAAAGGATCTCACCTGGTATTTTGATAAACCAGACGAGGGGTACGAAGGGCTCTTTTATTAGAAACCAATATACTTACTTCTACAATTTAAGCTTATAAAGAAAACTCATATCAATTTTCAAGATTCCTAAATTCTTCAAGTGACTTCTTTAACTGTGTTGTCAGAAAGAAAAAGGAACTTGCCCAAAACAAATTACTACTATATTTGATTGCATGTAAAATCTTTCTGAAATTCGTATCTCATGAACCAATAGCGCTGAGAACTACAATTCCGTAAACATTAACACCGAGATTTCAAGAAGGTTGGGCATTTGTTAACTCATGTCTTCTGATCTTATTCTTGGCCGAACTTACTTTTTTCTTTTCATCCACTGCTTTATCCCCATTTCAACCTTAAAAGCCACAATATTGAATACCAACTAACCAAGCTAAATTTCTCACATCAGCTATTATCAACGAAAGATACGGTGCAATGTACGCCAGAAAAGGCTACTATGTTCTAGGCCTACCATTTTGGACTTCCATCTCGGCGGTTAGATCTCGCCATTGCCCACTTCCAGTAGCAACACATCAATTACCATTACTCATGCCGCCGAGGGTTTATAAATACAAGGGTAGGATTCTTGGGAACTCGGCTTGTATGAGACCTCAAGATGGCACGTGCTAGCGGCGGAGGGTTATGAATACTAACACTCTCCATCATATACCTAGAGTGGATTAATACTCATCTTCAGAGTCCTCGACAATATACCGGCCTTGAAATTGTTTCAGAACAACAGAGTCAAGCCCTATAAAGTCCTGGTTGGTAGGTAGCTGTTACTAGAAATAGGTGGTCCTATATCGTGTCCCCCTGGCCTTGTGGGGTGGTGGTGGTCCAACTATTCCCCCCACTTCCTCCGAGGGAACGCGATTACCTCTCAATCTGATATCCACGTCGGCATATCCACGAAACTAGAGATAAGTTAATTTAGCGTTCTAATCGTACATCTTGTTGAGATATACCCACCGACGGCGCCGAGCATTACGCTTGCTCGGTCGCTGACAGCCCTCGGTGTCAGGAGCCGACCTCTAGTCACCACCCCCACCGTAAACCGGCTGTCAAGGTTATTCAAAGCTACATACAAACCTATGATAGATGCTGATAATCGACCCATATAATCTGTGACCTAGATTTTGACCTGTTCGTCTTTCAGGGACCAGCTGATTGATTTTTCTGCTAGTTTGAATTCTGTCTCATCAACACTACGTTCAAGATGCCCAAGGCCGACTCCCCAGTCTCGCAGCCTGTTGCTATGGCAGAGGTAGGACTGCAAGTGAAGTCGCTACAGAAGACATCAGACGCCCTGAGTACAGCCCTTGCAGCTGCCAAAGAACGATTCTCCAAGAGAAACCCAAACTCCAAAGAGATTTTTGAAGGAGCATGCGATCATCTTCCGGGAGGCAATACTCGAACTCTATTATATACGGCTCCGTTCCCGGTTTGCATGAAGAAAGGGGAGGCTTACCAAGTTTTTGATGAGGATGGCCACGTGTAAGTATTATTCCGAACAAACGAAATGAATAACAAAGCCTAATGATATTTTAAGATATACGGATTTCGTTGGCGAACTCACAGCAGCACTGTACGGGCATTCCCACCCACTTATTCAAAAGTCCCTTATCAACACTATGCAATCTATCGGACTCAACCTCGGCGCCACCATTCAGCAAGAGAATGTACACGCCAAACTCATATGCGAGCGTTTCAATCTCAGCAAGATCAGGTTCTGCAATTCAGGGACTGAGGCTAATCTGCATGCCCTTGCAGGCGCAAGACGATTTACAGGCAGGAGGAAAGTGGTTGTGTTCTATGGTGCCTATCACGGCGCTGTGCTTGGTTTCTGGGATGGCGTCCAAGAGAACGGTGTCGATAAGGCAGAATGGGTTATTGGGAAGTATAATGATATTGAAGGGGCAAAACGCCTGATCGAGCAGGATGATATTGCGGCAGTTTTAGTAGAAGGCATGCAAGGAGCTGGTGGATGTATTTCTGGCACAAACGAGTTCCTTCTTCAGTTGCAGACGAGCGCGAAAAAGGTATACCATTCATTGTATAGGGTTTGGGATCAAGTAGGGAGCTAACATTTGGCAGGTTGGAGCAATATTCATCTTAGATGAAGTCATGACGTCTCGTCTTGGACCTGGCGGGCTTCAAGCAATCGTTGGACTAAATCCGGACATTACCACGCTCGGAAAGTATCTCGGCGGCGGTCTAGCCTTTGGGGCGTTTGGCGGCCGTACTGATATCATGGCGGTCTATGATCCTCGATCTGCAAACTCTCTTGCACACTCTGGTACATTCAATAATAATACTCTCGCTATGTACGCCGGGCACGTTGGTCTTTCGGAGATCTGGACGTCATCTGTTGCCGTAGAGTTTAATAAGAGAGGCGACGCGTTCCGTGCGAAGCTGCAGGCTGCGATAGCAGGAACGAAGATGAGTGTTACGGGACAGGGTGCATTGAATGCCGTGCATTTCTCTGAGGGTGGGAAGACAGAGATTGCTTGTAGTGATGATATTTCGGAGGATTGGGGTCTAAAGGATCTGTTCTTTTTGGAGATGATGGAAGATAGTTTCTGGATTACTCGGAGAGGAAGCATTGCTCTTATGTTGCCTACTCCAGATAGTGAGATGGATAGATTCATCGAGTGTGTTGGGCGATTTTTGCAACGTCACAAGGATCTCGTTGCGTTGTAAATGAAGAAACGTTTTACGTCTAATTTATTTGTTTAATATTAAAATACCCGTCCCTAAATTTTCCATCATAGTTACTTAGCTACTTGAAACAATCGTAGTACCTTATGGTAGAGCTATATGCTAATATATGAGTTATATTAAGCAGTATTTATTGAACAGATCTCTGATTAAAAGCGTAAAGTAAAAGAGCAAGATAAATAACCCTGAGAATTGGATAACTTTCTATATAATCTCGCCTACCTAGTCCCTCGAATCTGTATTCTTTTCCCCGATAGTTATATAAGCTTATCTATCTTCTACTAGCCATCTTAGCTTCTCAGAAACTCCTTGACTTTATCATGCCATACAGGGGCCCTCTTATATCTCCAAAATCCTGGCGCATTTCCTTGCTTTAAGCCATCAATCGCCTCAATCATTTGCTCTTGCAATCCATCATCCTTGATCTGCTGTAAGGGATACAGGTACAAATGCACGCTTAAAATTCTGCCTCCGGATTTGGGGAGGGCGAAAAGGGTCTGCAGCTCGCACCGCACAAAGCAGTTTGAAATATCGACTTCAGTATCAGAAGCTTCTTGTCCTTCATATAAATGATACTCGCCATCTTCGCAGAGATTGTCATTGGTAGCAACAGCCCACTACAAAGTCGTCAGCACATGTTTACGCTAGAGAAATACTCGAGTCCGCTTACATTCACGCGATAAATAACCTTGCCAACAGCCAACTTTCCAAAATATCGATCCATACTACTTTGCATAACCTCTTTGTATGCAGGAACAGGTTTGTGTGCGTCTCTTAACTTCAGACCAACTTTGTCACCAGCATCAAATCCGACGGGGTAACACCAAATCACACTTTCCAATGAATATCCGTCACCGTCTGATGAGGGCAGAAGCATCAAAAAGTCCTCATCGACATTAACAGCTAGGAGACGAAGTGCCTCGATCCTATCTTGTGGGGGCGTCAAAGGTAAAACGTCTGTGGTGACGTTATTTAGGAGATGATTCGGCGCTCCATTTTGTGATTTAAACTGGAAGATTGTAGGATACCGGTGTGGCAGGTAATCGTTTACCAGATATGCGTAGAGTTCGTCAACCATGGCTTCGGCTCCGGGTCTACATGCGAGGGCATTCGGATGTGTGCGCAAGATCTCATGGCGAGCCTTGCAACGTTCTTGATACTGACGGTCCACGTGAGTGATGAAATTGATGTTGGTGTTTTGTAGTCCTGCTTGAGATTTAGTATATCTAATCTAAGGTTGGTTGGGTATAGCCGTACCCATTGTCAAGAAATACTTAGGACTGAATTTGTAAATCTTTCGCGGCTCTTCAGTCTTCCAGTCGAAGTCTCTGAGAGGAATAACATCTCCCATTGATTGCCCAGACTGGTACTCTTTGAATGTCATCACTTTCCCCTTAGTGGGTGGAGATACAGGCTTTCCGCCAGCCCATACAGTTGGCCATATGTTTCCCTTTGCGAAAAACCCTACCAGAATCAACACCGCTGGCAGCAGAATATATGCTACTGGCAAATTGAGCATTGCTATGAAGTCAATGTTCTGGATGTCCACCATGTCTGCTACGTAAAAACTCTTTGAGTCTGCTATGAGATTAGATGCCTTGCAATAATATCGATAGAATATCAATTGCGGTTCGAAATTATACACTTTTACATATGAGTGCGGTATAATCTACATTGAGATCGGGGGTATTTTGGCGAGGATTTTCGGGGGCTGGCATTTTTGACAAAGCGCCGTAATTGGTTCTTGAGACCGAAATACCAAGACCAAATAAGTGACGGATATCGGCGCACGATAAGAATCTATAGCTGCCTTTCTAGTGGGTCTCAAGTCTGATATACAGGAAAGACGCTGGCTTCAGAATGTTCTCGGGGCCGAGTTGATATCGGCATCTATAGTGGGGGAGGGGCCGTACCTCGTAAGAACGTCGCCGAAGAGAAGATAGTTCACTGGTTGCTTTCTCTTGTATCTTTCTACTTGATCCGTTAACCCTCGATCTCCTATAGTACCTAGTACTTTGCCAATTCAATATGCTCCTCGAGACTGTAAATACCGTCTCCGAACAAGCTCCAATCATCGACACCCAAAAACCATTTACACTTTCCATACCACCAAAAACAGACGTATTCGTCTCTCCAGTTTTAGGCTACCATTTCTCTGCGCCAGTCATTTATACAAAAATCGCAACAGATTCCTTCAAATCATCACGTGCTACGATCAGTGTTCCTTTTCAGCTCCCAAGTCCAAATTCAGAGAGTGGATCAAATCCTACTATACAATACGACCAAGCAGGCCTTATCTTCGTCCTTCCAACTCCCTCCCTCCCTAAACCCTCTCGCGCTCACCCTGGCAGCCATTCAGGAATAAAAACCGGCGTGCATCCGAAATGGGTCAAAGCTGGTATCGAGGTCTGGGAGGGCAAGGCGTGGGGCAGTATTGTTGTGCGGGATAGATGGAGTGATTGGAGTCTCTTTGAACTTCCAGCCTCAGCGCTCGGTGCACATGCTGGTATCTTAGGGAACAAACCATCTGCGACTATAAATCTGGAGACGAATCGTGTTGGTGACGCACTGATGATCTATATGGTGGAAGAGGGCCAGGAGCCAATACCGGTTAGGAAGGTACCTTGGTGGTTTATGGAGGATGAGACGGAAGACGCTTTCTGGGTAGGCGTCTACGGGGCAAGACCTGACCCGTTTGATGAGGCGACAAGGAACCTAGAAGTAGAGTTTGCAGGGTTTGAAGTGGAATCTAAAGCATGTAAATTATAAGTAATATAATCTATCAGCTCACTTTTAACTATCTAGCTAATTAATATTAGCCGGTTGTATAAAGGAGTTAACCACCTTCAACGTGCTTACTCTGTTTGAGTAGGCGGCTGAGGCAGGGTATGGGATGCCGGGGAAGAGTATGGGGTAGGTTGATGGGTTTGTAAGGTCTGTGAGGTTTGTGGGTGAGGCTAGGCTAGGCTGGGGAGTGAGGAGTGATGGCGCTTGGATTTCGATGTTCCACCCGTTCTGGAAGAATGAAAAGCAATTATAGTTTGAAGGGACAATTTCGGTCTTGCAGAAAGCCTACGTAGCTGGGTTTTTGCCTCCAATACAGAATCTAATCAAACATTCCCAATCCAATTTGACCTAACAGTATGTGCAAATCTTGAAAAAGAGTGGATACGCAGAATTAGACGCATCTCTTTATCATTTGGTAGCTTCACTTTATGGCAACTGCCAACACACACTTGAGAAATCTTCTATAGTCCACAAGTTTAAACCCACTGAAATACACCGCTTTTGGGGGGTTTGTGAGGGTAGAAGGAGGTTCGAGGAGATAGTAAGTCCTAAGGGGGCAGCGGGAGGTAGTTGCGTTGTAGCGAACATAGCACGTACATAATATACAGGAAGCAGAAATCGGGGAGGATGAGAATAGAAGGTTAAGCTTATATTCGCAAGTGAACAAGGTAGAAAGAGGAGAAGGATAGGATATTGGATTTTGTTTCGAACCTGCGATTGTTTCATTTCGTGTTGTTTCGTTTTATCCTAGCTAGAAGCAAGCAAGTTCAGAGCATTCATCAAGCAAGCTCCTCAATACAATCTATTCTGTAAACATTTTGCCATTCGCTCGCTCGCTCGCTGATCCATCCGTCCATCAATGCAAACTCTCTCCGATCATATACGCCCGAAACTCCAACACAAATGCAAATGCAAGCAGGATTATGAAAGAATAAAAACGGTGTACGGAAGCCATGAATGCATGTACCAAACCAGGGTCTTGCATCCACGTCCATACTTTTCGCTTCCTCCCATCAACCTCCATTTCCATATCATATTGAACGGCAAATCAAACTCCGCTCCCAAGATGTACCGAAATGTATCGTAGAGTCATGTGAAAAGTGAAAGTGGAGGAAGCTGAGCAGCAGCTCGAGTGAGAACAGCTAGCTAAACATCATATCGATCATGCGTGAACTTGGGGGTTTACGTAAACGCCGCCTGAACTGCTGTCTTTGAGTTCCTGGCCTTTGACAACGACGCAGATGATGGCGATTATAACGCAGATGACGAGGATAGCGGATATGACGATGAGGAATTCGCAGGGCTTGCCTGTTTGCAGTTTGTGGTTAGTCTTGTGTGTTATTTGCAAGTAGGCTGGATCCAAATGATCAATTGGAAGAGGAAGTGGAAATGGAAGAAAGGGATATGGGAGACAGGGAAGTAGAGAAATGAACGAGGCAAGATGGAGGATATAACGTGATGTGCCGTGATGAGTGGCGGAAGTGATCACGGGCGGGTATAGAGCACAGGTGAAATAGAACCCAACATACTGCGTTTGCGTTTATTCCCCGGGTCCATCTGCGCTATGTCAACGACGGTTTGGTTCTCCTTCGGCTTTTCCTGGGAGATGGTGGGCGATGGCGAGTGCAGGGGAAGCAGGGCCTGCTGCGGCTGGGCTGATGTGCGCGTGAAGAGGCTCATTCTTGCGGTTGTCTGGTTGGTCTGGCTGGTCTGTGGAGTGTAATTGTCAGTTTGATGCCGAGGTTGAAAGATTGAGACGAGGAGAGTTGGATTGGATAGGAGGGAAGGGGTTGGGAGTTGAAAGTGAAAGGGCGTGGTGTGAAGGTTCAAGAGAAGAGGAGGAAACCTACTGGTGAATTTGATTTCCAAACTATGTTTTAGAGAAAGAGCTTGAAGTCGATGTCGTCGCAAACGTGTGTTTGTGTGCTTTTGTGGTGCAAGGTCATGATCAGCTTGAGCTCAATGTGTTGAAACGACAGAGACGAGTCCCACCCGTTATCCAACAAGCAACGTAATAGCGGCAGAGAGCAGAAGAGAAGAGAAGAGACTCAAAAGAAAAAGGAGCAGCTTACGATATCTGATTCAAAGAGCGTTACAAGTACAGGTTGAAAGGGGAGTGTATTGGAGTTGAGTTCAAACTTCAAAGGTCCTAGGTTACTACCTAGGTATGATAGACTTGCTCGTTCCAAGCGAAAGTCCTGAAATTGGCAGAGAATCCCACCGACCGATTCTCAAAACCAATCTCACTCTTTCAGTCCACGTCGGGTAGAAAAGGAGTGCGGCTTATCAGTGAATTGATCGGAACAGATCACTTCCACTGCCTTGCTGAAAAACACCACGGACTAGTACATTATATTTCCGAAAGATTTTCGTTTCCCACGTGCTACATTGAATGAATACAATGTACCTTTTCGTGTTTAAGCACCGCGGAGCTCAGAAGTAGCTTATAATCACTGTATCGAAGTTCATTAACTTAATTGCCTGCTGGTACATGATGGGGAGTAGCAAGGATAGGACAGTGTTATCTTTCAGAACCTCTTAAATCACTTCCTCTATCCAAGAGAATGGATTATAGTAGCATCATAAACTATACCATTTACGCATTCAGAGCATCAGAAATGCACCGGTACCAGCGTTTACATTGAAAATGGAGAGAGCTGAGTATACAAGCACGTATGTACAAGGTGGTGGTTTAGGCCTGGGAAGTGTTTGTAAATCAACAGAGAGGAATAGCAAAAGCGAATGGCAATTAACAGCTTGCTATGTGCAAGTCAAGGTAGGAAAATTGGTATTTTGAAGGAAGGAAGGGGTATTATTTCTAAGGATAGGCTAGATGGAGCATGTATAGCTTCGTTTTGATTCTGATGCTTATGGTATTCCTAGAGGGGATTTAGGATAACAGAGCAACAAAAACGAACAAAGTCAGCACACTGTAATTCCACATCTACCTCTTAAGCGTCTTCTGTTTCTCCCCCTCCCTCCTCTCCCCCCGTCCCGTAACAAGCATGCCCTTACGCCTCCTCACACCATCCACATACCGCTTCGCCACATTCTCCTTATCGGCAAACTCGCCCAGGTCCTCCATCTCTTCCTCGGTGCGCGGCACCCAGTAGGGGTCCTCGTGCAGGATCTCGTAGCCGCGCCATATGAGTTGCGGCGAGGCGGCGCCGGAGGTGCGCTTGCGGATTTCGTCGGAGAAACCGAAGGATTCGGCGACGGGGAGGAGGGAGAGGATCGTGAAGGAGGAGGAGCCTTCGAGGAGTCTATGAGGGGGGGTTAGTTGGTGTGATGGGGTGAGTGAGATGACATGGATTCAAAGGGGGTTGGGAAGGGGGCGAGTTGGCTTACGATTCGGAGAGGATGGTGCCGCGGCGACGGGTTAGGACGTCGTAGACGCGGCCTAGGACTTCGGCTGTGCAGATAGATGTTAGCTCTTATGTATATGCAGAAAGCAAAGAGATGCATAAAGAGGAAATGGAGAATAGGAGACGTACTGCTAGCTTGAATCTCACATGAATACATGGCTAATAGAATCCTCGGGGACCAATCCAGGAACCCCTGTTTTATACCCGTTTGCACAGCTTTGATCACTTCGCCCGTTAAACGACCTAGTGAGGATTCTTCTTCGGTTGGGGAAGGGGTGACGGTGACGGAATCGAGGAAGACGGCTACGCCTTGCATGGGTTCTGCGCAGAGGGGTCCTTGTAGGGTGGAGAGTTGGAAGGCATGGGTTATTTTGTCGGAGAATGATGCTGGGCTTAGGGATGAGGATGTGTTTTGTTCCGCGGTTTTAGAAGCGGTGGTGTTGTCGTTCAGGCTGGGCGGTGTTAGTATTGATGATTTAGAAAGGCCAGGAAAACTTACAATCGACCACATATGCCTTCTTTTGTAGCATCAATCAGTAAGTTAGGACCTGTTCTTCGGGGCCCGAACGCAGAGATTTGATCCACGACATTTGCCCAGACATCTCGTTGGGCCTTTACACTCTCAAACGTTGCTTGGAGCTGTTTCTTGAACTCCGCGAGTGATAAAATCTTTGTATGATCCACCACACCGTCCTCATCGGCGTCTTCTTGATCCGATCCATCTTGACTCTCCGTTTGCTTTCCTTTCTCTTCCGCTTGGCGCTCAGAGTAAAGTCGTTTGATAGCACTGAAATTCTTAGACAAGAACTCCGTCACCTCAGCTGGTAAAGGCCTCACACGTAATCGAATCGTAACTTGCTTTGAAGTAGTAACCGCAATGACCGTTCCCCTCCCAAGCTCTTTGTTAGCAGGTGGTTTCATCTCCTCCGCCCTAACAATAGTCTCCCTATACGGCACAATCGGCTCGCCAGCCTGAACCTCACACTTTGCAAACCGCTCCCTCAAATCCGTCAGACATCTCTCCAAATGTAATTCCCCAGCAGTCAGCAACACATGTTCACCACTAGAAAACTGCTCGTATTCAGCACAAGGATCGCTTTGAACCAATAATTTAAGACCAGAAATCATTTTGTCGAGATCAGCAGGGTTGACGGGTTCGAGTGCTACGCGCACGATGGGTGCCGAGCCCATGTTCACTCCTGCGAGATTGACGCTACCGATGAGTTGACTGCAAACTGTGCCGGATTTGAGAATATGGCCTTCTAGGCCGCCAATGCCGAACACTACACCGGCGGGGACGGAGGTGAGTGGTTCGAGACCGCGGCCCATGAGGAGGTATAAAGCTGTGACAGTGACCTTTTGTGGCTCAGGACTATTGTGTGGGTGTGCTGGGGAGAATTTGGGGGGTAAGACATAGACTGAGTCGCCGACTGAGAGGGTCCCGGAGTATATTCTCGCGAAACCAATGAGGTGCTCCTTAGGCTGGGCCTCGTCTTCTGGCTTCTTTTCCTCAAGACTGGCGTCTCCTATCGTCTCAGTAAGTCCGTTTACAGGATCTTCAGCAGTTCCGTTCTCCAATGCCTGTGCTCGAGCAATTTCTGCTCTCTTCCGTCGACCCATTTCTCTTGCTTCTTCGGGACTAAGTGTTCCTCCACGGCGTTTGTTCTCTGGGAGTTCGCTTTCGGGAATCGATACCATTTTGCTGACATATGCGACGACTGGGTCATCCGTGGAGGCTTTGGACTTTACCATTGCATCGCGGACCTTGGGATCGACATGAGTATGACCAGGTGAAGCATCAATGAGACCTGGTAACCTGCTTTCCTGAGCAATCGGAGGTGATGGTAGTGATTCGATGACAGAGACGAGAAGTGCGGTGGATAATGGTAACCAGGCGGAAAACAGCGCTGTGAGGATCGCTCGAGGATCTCGTGAGCGAACGATATGTGGAGGAAGAGTGAGGTTTAGTGATTTTGTAATCTTTTCGGTCATGGCAGGATCACTGCGGAGAAGTCAGAACAATATTCATTAATATTATAGACAGGATTGAGAAGATGAAATCCACGCACCCCTTCCCCTTGTCCCCACCAGTAGTTGCAGAATATACAGCCCAAATCTGCTCAAGCACCAACTGAACGAACATTGGTTTGAGATTACGGCCCTTTAAATGTTTTTGCGCCAAAACTTTCTTGGTCTTCGGATCTAGATAGAAGTCTCCCCAGAGCACTTTCTCCATAGCCGTGCGCTTTATGCCCAATTTCTTCTCGTATAAGCTTGCAAATTGCCTGACGGTAAATGCCCAGCCATCGATGGCACTGCTAAATATAACATTGTTCTTTTCTGGGGCAAAATAAAGATCTTCGTCATCTTTTTCTTCGAACTCGGGGTTTGCAGCCATGGTATCGATATCGACCGAGTTGCCAACGACATCTTTTTCTGATTTCTCGAGTTCTTTGGCAGCTGCCGCAGCAATTCTCTCGTCGACTCTTTCCCGCCAGTTTAGATCCTCCTCCATTCGCTCACCTTGGAAGAAACTTCCTAGAACGGCATTAACTTGTTCTAGTAGTTTGCTGAGATGTATGTATGCTTCTCCAGGAGTCATTTTGAGTTCGGTAATTAGCCTGTCCATCTTATTGATAACAAGCAAAGGCTTCATGTGCTCAACCCAAGTCTGCCGCAGCACTGTAACAGTCTGACTGCATACACCTTCCACGGCATCCACTAGGACCACTGCGCCATCACACAGACGTGACGCGGTTGAGACTTCGCTGCTGAAATCGATGTGTCCGGGAGAGTCTATCAAGTTGATCAAATATTCCTTTGGTTCGGGCGTAGCATTGGGCGCAGATCTTCGTAGCATGGAGAAGAAGAGGGAGATGGCAGATGATTCCATGGTAATACCTCTAGTTTGTTCATCGGGACGGGAGTCGAGGTATCGAATCTTGCCTGCGAGTTTGGGGGAAATGATGCCGTTGGTAGCAATGAGGGCGTCTGAAAGGGATGTTTTTCCATGATCCTGTGAGGTAGGTTAGTAGTATCACTGTATTTGTATAAAAAGAGTACTCACAACGTGGGCTAAGATACAAATCTTGAATGGTGTCAGCAAAGATATAAATTTACCCCACCAGGGCGCAACGTACATTTCTGATGCCGTCTGGATTCCGCTGTAGAGCTACCAGTTTTTCTGGATTGACGACAGGCATTCTGGATATGATGCTTCATGTTACTCGGGGGAATGGCCAGAGGAGTGTTGTAGATGTCGAATTTATATCAGTGTAGCTGGTGGAAATATGAAATTTTGCACCCCTCGCGCGTCAGAGTGAGTCGAAATACGGAGTACGGACGGAACAACCCCACCAAAACGGAACAGGGCAGGGGTCGGCATCGGAATAAATAAGCACCGATTATATGTCCAGTCCCGTGACCGTAATGTATGTGATACAGTACAACATTCCTTATCAGCCCCCCTTTACTGTATGTATGTATGTATGTTGTTCCCCTGTCTGAAGGGGGTCGTCCGATGTAGACGCGACCGCGACGCATCAATTCTTTCTATGCTCCTACAGTACGTTCTAACCCTATCAAACGAGATCTATCCTTCGTTCCTGAATCTGCATGAACCATTGCGACCAACATGGCCTAGACTCGGCGTTTCCTAAAACTTTGGATGATCCTTTTATAGCAAGTCTCCAAATCTACATCGACCTCTCTGGCTCCCCTTTGGATGTGAGGCCTTCCGATCTTTGGCAGATGCATTGGCTGATCGCTCCCTTCCCCAACACCATCCTTGAAGCAGCAGAGTTTCATGATTCGCCCATGCTGCAATAGGATGGCTTAATTTAATTTAAACTTCACAATCCTCTATCGCATTGCTCGCTTCCTTCTGGTAAAGTACATACTTCTAGACTGCCCTGCCATAATAATTATAATTACAATGTCGACGTCTCGAGAAGTTACCTTTACAAGTTTCAATCGTTTCTGAGACCAACGACGGGAGCTACGAGTAGTTCTATAGCAAAAGAAACACGGTGGCTAGGTAGGTGTACTAGGTAGGGCTGGTAACGGACAAACAGCCGCTTCTTTTCTAGAGCAAACCTACCTAACACCACTACGACGTCAATAATTCACCAGTGAAGTCATTCAATCATTTATTCTTTTGGCCCTACCACCCAGTCACAAATATAAAATCCCTTACTGCCATCATCATGATCATGGCCGATGTGCAGACACCGACACCGACACCGACACAGACACAGAAGCAGACAACAGCTATGATGCCAGAAGCAAGTCAGCCTCGCCAGATTCCACCCCGAACGACAGCGCTGCAAATCCCTCGATCCGCCGCTGTCTCATTACCTCCTTCCAGCTCTGCCAGTCGCATGCGCAACTCGCATCTTGCCCTCGATTCTTTCTCTCCAGTAAATCAGAACGGCAGCTTCGAGTTCGATCGGGTGCTAAAGAGTGGATATGTTCAGAAACGGACACGGAAAACAAAGGTGAGGAGGAAGCCCCATCTGCTTCAAGCAATTCATCCTGACATTGAATAGGCATGGAAGCCAATATACTTAGTCCTACGGTCAAATTTCCTTTCGATATATAGAGATCAGAAGGAGGACAAGCTACGGCATAAGATCCAACTCGCAGACCTCACAGCAGTTGCCTTCCTAAAAGACCCCAAACACAAGCGCGAAAACGTGTTTGGACTCTTCTCTCCCTCACGAAACTACCACCTCGAAGCGAAATCCAGAAAAGACGCCGAAGAATGGGTTGAGCTCATCAGACGGTCGGCACGAATCGAGGAGGAGGAAGAAGAGATGCTCCTCGCAAGTCCCAGCGGCAACGCCACAGGCACATACAGCGGCTTCGACCGTGCCATGCAACAACACAACGAAGCCAAACTCCTCCATGACGAACGACTTGGCTCCAGCTCCCCGGAACCCCTAGAAAGCATGCCGCAACCACGATCCAAACTCGGCGGTCCCCGCAAAACATCACATACCTTCGACTACTCCGGCAACGAATTAGCCTCCCACTCAGATATGTCAGACAATGATTTCGCACGCGCAGCAGGCGCCTCTAGTCTTTCCATCCCCGAAGAATCACTCGCCGTCCAAGCCCCCGGCACAAGCACAGGCATCCGCCCCATGCTAGGCGCGCGCAACGCCTCCCAAATGTCCGTCCTGAACCCCGAACTCGATCCCGAGCGTGTAGTATGGCAAGGACACCTCCTATATCTCAAAAGCAAGAACGGGATCCGGCAATGGAAAGACCTATGGGCGGTCATCCGACCACGAAATATCCAGTTTTACAAAAACGATAGCGAATATTCGACGCTGGTGATTATACCGCTAAACAGCGTGATTAACGCGGTGGAGATTGATCCCCTTAGCAGGACGAAACGGCTTTGTTTTCAGGTTATTACCGAGGAGAAGAGCTATAAGTTCTGTGCGAGGACGGAGGATGGCTTGAATAAGTGTCTTGGGGCTATCAAAAGTCTCTTGGCCAAGAGGAAGGAGGGGGAGATGGGTGCAAGGGGACGGTGACAGTACTGGGGTCTTCTGCATGTAAGAGGGTTGTAGATGTGAGACGTGCTTGTATTGTGGAGGGGGCTTAATGCGCTTATGAGGTTACGATTCTGTAAATGTAATGCTACCATGACTATACCATTATTATTCATCCTTACCTCCTTCCCCTTCTCCTTCTCCTTGATGTCCAAAAATCAAATATGTCCCCTTTCTTGCCTCGACTTCATACGTATACGTACATACACTTGTACAAAATTCCAGCTTCCCCACTTCATATTCACATGCCCAGCACTTACCCACCAGATATCCCCTTTTTCTTTTCCCACTTGGTGGTATAAAAAAGTAGCGTTATCGTCTAGGCATAACTAAGTAAGGGGAAATGCATTCAAGGTATATTTGACGCAAGGCTTGGGTCAAGGGATGAGAGGCACTGTTCTAATTCGAGGATTCCCGCTCTCGAATATCCGTATATATTCCCGCTTGTGTGTATATATATATGTAAGAGCGAGGATTTCATACGCACACGGAGGGAGGAGGGAGGATATTTGTTGTTAGAGTTGGGTTTGCTGGTATTTATATCCATCCATTCATTCGTTTATTCTTCTATATAGTATAGAGAGAGACTCCATGTGGGCTTTGGAGTCGGGGATTAGGAGGTGTGCGTGTGTTGAGTCCTTCTTTCTTCGTTCTGTGGTATGATGTCAACGAAGAGGGAATTCGCGTAAGTGCCTGCTTGGACATACTGAGCTTGCTGTTTCTGTTTTTCTATAGATAGGTTTAAGGATAGATTGTTTATGCATATTATAGGAGGCTAAGGTGTGAGTTCTAGGCATAGATTATAGTATATATATTTTCCACAGAAAGGGATAGGAGAAGGGGGTGCTTGAGTATAAAAGCTACTATTTCAACTTTGCACACGGTATTCAAGAAACAAAGTGCCAAACCTATCCTTAACACTGCTGTGCGTGTGCAAAGGATAGTCTAGTGAAAGAGTTAGTAGGGATCATAGGATATGTGATTATTATGAAATCGCCACCTTCTTGTCCCACTTTCACCGAAGATTCTTTATCTAAACTTGTCTACTTTGCTGTCAAGCATAATATTTCATTCATGTTAGATTTTGCTATTGATATTCATAACATTCACCTATAACCCCGCCATGTCCTTCTAAACGCTCCGTTTCTATTTCCAAGTTTCTTGCTACTGCTCGTCCTTATTTGAAGATCAAGAGAGGGGAATCATGAGCTTTCACACTCGCTCGCTCCCTCATATCTCAAACCGCTCTTGAATTTATCTTTAACTAAGATCCTTGCAATTGCAGTTGTTATCTACATTTCTTGAATTCCTTAAGAAGACGGAGTTAGTAAGAGTTATGTTTTAGGCTTCGACTTCACTTCAGTTGCGGCTTAGCTAGCTATAAATATAAAGTATTATGCTTCCATGATCTAGTATCTATCTACTACATCTCGGATATCTGTCTTTATTAAGAGGGCTTTGTTCAGGATTCTCTTAGGTGTCTTACTTGAACAGGTTGCTGTGGTTTCGTGAATAAAAGTGCTTTATAATTTACAAGAATTCTTATCAGCTGCTCGGTTCAGCTGTCAAGTTAATTTTAAGAAGTGCTATCATGTATAAATCCATTCACTATATCAGATCCGATGATCGATTCGTTAAACTTTTAATAAGGAGGGGGTGTTAAGTCGAAATTATCTAAAGATAGACTCTCAAATTTAGGTAAACCTAATATACAACCACTTTTAATATCTCACATGCTTGATCTGGTTATTCTTCTCATTTAGTTACTGAAGCATCTTCTAGAAAAGGGTGTTGATACATCTTGAAAGTAGATTGGATCCAAGGAAACTTTAAAACTTGGTGCTTATTCACTTCCTTCGGATTATTGATCAGGCAGCAAGATACACTAGGTAAGTTGTGAATGCACAGTTCGATGTTCTCTATATAAAGCGACCCTTAAACCTCCTATTCTTACCTTTATACGCATAGCAGCATTACCTGCAGACTCATGTGCATGGACTTCTATATGGAGCCGAGAAGAGAAGTGCAAGATCATCGCAGCCGGTGGAGACGAGTTTTCCGAGGGCTGGGCTGCTTAGCCTAGTTATTCCAACGCTGATACTAATCGTTGGATGCTGTCAAAGAACATTGTATGGTCGAAAGATCCGACGATTTATCTCTGATACTTTGAGAGGAGAAAGCAATGGAGAGACTTTGCATGATGTCTATTCGGCTTGTTGTATAGTACGACTTGTGCGGCAGGGCCAATCCAGGCTTCCAGGTAAGCTCTGAAGACCCAA
Organism: Lachnellula hyalina; assembly: GCF_007821495.1. Lineage (NCBI taxonomy): Eukaryota > Fungi > Ascomycota > Leotiomycetes > Helotiales > Lachnaceae > Lachnellula > Lachnellula hyalina. The sequence goes on from NW_022157317.1 coordinate 31,054, forward strand.
GTCAGCCCGGCGATTGATTGGGTAAAATTGTCAGATAAGCGCTTCTTTTAAACATGGTATTGCCCGCTGATGGCTCACGATCAACGTGAGGTTTTCAAAAGAGGTCTAGTATAACAACCGGTCAGATCTGGGTTTCTAAAACGGTAAGACCCAATCCAATCCCCACACCTGAGACCCCTTCATTGAGTACTACGAGCGAGAAAAGTTGATGATCACCTCGTCTCGCTTTTAAGAAATGCAAAGGCTCGATCCATCTATACTTTGCAAGAAATATCGTATCTTACGAGAACTAAATCGTCGAGTTATAGCTTGCTGTCATCTATGCTGTCATTCATTCAAAGAAATGAGATGAATTGAGTTAATCATTGAAGTGAAGGGGTATTGAATTGAAGTTTGATACTCTAACATATATCGTGTTGGAAAATCCTATGCAAGTGTCCAATAAACTTCTTCATCTCGCAAAAGCCAATGGCCAGCAGCCCTTCCGTTTGTTATTGCTATTAGGCAAGAATCATTCGAGAGTATGAAATGTTTATATACCCCGAGCAGAAGTCCAGGTCTCGAAGAAATCAAGGCAGTGATTCACCTTTAGAGCGTTCCATTATGCACGAGTGATCCCAAATCGCTCCCTCACAATTCAAGGTCTCTATAAAAGCCCACCGTTTAACAGCTTACCTTAGACTAGCCAGCTTTTCTCGATCCGGCAATCACTCAGGCAGTCTATGGTGGAATGGGTCAACCAGGTTTCTTCTGCCTATCGCTATAGACATGCCAGCACGGCTTAAACAATTTCAAGCTAAGAATCACAGGAGTTTTACAATGTGGCAAAATATTGGTAAGGAGTGATCTTTTTACTATATCACACAAGAGCCGAATATCATCTGCTGTCAAATGCAAATTACGGTCAATTGAACATCCGACGATCAAGATGTGATACTTTAAGAGGAGATGCAATCAGATATATTCATTCTAATCATTTCATATGCAAGTTATCACAGCAAGTGCCCCGCGGCGATCCTTTCAAGCAACGCCGGCCACAACACATGTTTTGCTTTTTTTTTTTAAACAAGGACGCTATTGATCGTTCAAGAGTCGAATGAAGGGGTGTTTATATACCACAATCAGACGCCGATACCACCGCTCCATCCCCGGGGTCTTATCCACCTCCGATAACCTTGACCGAAGAGACTGGCTAGAATGCAAGGTAGAATATAGGTGTGTTAATATATGCATAGTGTTGGGATATATGTTACGTGTACCGCGTGACCTTAGCTCCGGTGACTACGAGTAAGCAGCGATAAAGCCTGGCCTTTCACTTCATCGCTGCAACCTTACCTAGAACCTTTTCTACATCTAGAAATGCAACCACATAACCACGATTGATCCTAGGCTAGACTAGTGTACTATGTATAAACTAAATATATAAGCTATAAAAGAAGCCTAAATTAAAGTAAAAGATTAGGAAATTAAAAAAGAAGACTTTAATTCATCGATAGATTCTACTAGTATAGCTGATTTTATAGAAGTAGAAAATAAAAAAGTTATAAAGTTATAAAGTTATAAAGTGATTAGGTTATATCTACGCAAATGCCCGAAAAAAGATAGCTGAAAGGTAGAAGTGCCGAATTAGTCTGTCTTAATCTGCTCTCTTGCAGAGAGCTAAGGGTATATTAGTGGTTAATATTTACAGCTGACATGCTGGATTATCTAGAAAGAACTGTCCTTGTTTAGATGCCTATTTAGTGCTAGCATAGTAAGGCATCTATACATAAACTACTAACAGCCACGTAGTCACAATTATTTCAGGGCCGCGTTTCTCGGTCTTGACTCTTTATCACCACGAACAGCAATATCTGCCACTAGAAATAGCACACAGGCTGTTTATACACTATTTGTATGATACTTCGACTTCCGTTTTACTATTTACTTCCCGGAGCTTTCAAACGACTTCTTGTCTCGCAGTGGTGCCGCGTTAGTGCCTCGGTGGTAATTCAACTTATCCTCCACAATGCCCATCTGCAAACAATGCTCTCAATTTGGGAAAAATAGGTACCGGAACCTTTGGAGGCTCAAATACTTCATCTCTGCTAGCGATGCGCGTCGCCTTGAGTACTTTCTTGAAGGTGGTCAAAGCGAATTCGATTCTGGTCACCTCTACGAGGCTGAGAGAGTAGATACGGCTTTGGAGCAAGATAGCAGCCCACCTACTATTGCCTCACGTTATAAGTACCCCTACCCACCTTTCTACTTATAGCATATTACCTAGAAAGAGAACTAACGGTAAAATTGGAAACATAGCTCGTTATTTGGCCCAAGGGTGCTACAGCAAGCAAGCGACATCATCCGGCGCAAGGAGGCGTGCGAGCTATGTAATTTGATTGCACACCATATTGAGAAAAGCCGTGTAGAACTGGACAGGCAAATCGAAATCATACTCGTACCTTTCTGCTCAACTATAGACAAACATGGCAAAAATCTGGAGACACTCCGCTTATCAGTGTTCGAAATACGAGAGCCATTTGATAGAATGATCGGCCCTGTAGAGGCACATGATCAAGAAGCTGCTTTGGAGAGGCAACCTCGCTGTATCTTAGAACTACAGGAATGCTCTTCTCTAGTCCCAACCATCGATGATAATGATGATGATGATCATCATCATCATCATCAACAAACACACACTCCTCCATCCCAGAGTACCGACACAAGGTTCAGCGGTCGTTTGGTTAGTTCGAGGATAAATCCGAAACTTATTTCGAAGTGGATAAAGCTGTGTAGTACATTACATGGCCCCAGCTATGGACAACCACTCTTCCCGGAGCAAGCCGAACAAGTACTAAGATCTTTACTTGTAATAGATTCAGAACGAATGTGCATTATTGATGCTCCCGTTGACTGTCGATATGTTGCACTCAGCTACTGTTGGGGAACGGTGTCGATGTTAAAACACACTATTCAAAATTCGGCGGCGCTTCGGAAAACCCGAGCTCTCTTAGATTCAAACGTGCCGGCAACAATCAAGGATGCTATTGCGCTTGTTCAGGAAGTTGGAGAGAGATATTTGTGGGTTGATGCACTATGTATCGTCCAAGATGATGCGGCCGTGCAAAAAGCGCAGTTGACGCAGATGGGTCTTATCTATTCTCGTGCAGCTTTCACTATAGTGGCTGCTTCTGGAAATAATGCCAATACTGGACTTCCAGGAATTCATTCCGATCCACGGATCATCAGCCAACGGGCTGTGAAATTAGGCGATAAAACTTTACTTGAAGTTATTGATGGGAGAGACTACTATAGTGGCGTCAAAAAGTCACATTGGATCACTAGAGCATGGACCTTGCAGGAGCAGATTCTATCAAAGAAACTTTTAATTTTCACCGACCAACAAGTCTATTGGAGCTGCTGGAAAGCTGTCTGGCTCGAAGAGGTTGTTCTTGAAGATGTTCACGCCATGACTTTCCTCCATAATCCCATTCGAGATCCAACGGACCACGGGTTCTTTTCAGTAATAACTGGGCTTAAAGTTTACCAGATGCTTGTCAACTACTACAGGCATCGTCAACTTACATTCAAGTCGGATATACTGAATGCATTTTCTGGCCTGTGTCAAGTCTTAGCTGCGACCGAGAAAGAATCATTTCATTGGGGTCTACCAACTTCAAATTTTGATAAGTCTCTATGCTGGTGGCTGCGCGGCGGTGGAAAACGAAACCACGCCTTTTGTGACCAAGTAGCAAAAAGTGGTTCAGTAACTTTGCCTGTTCCATTCCCAAGTTGGAGTTGGGCTGCTTGGCATGGCAGCTCTGCTCATTCTTGGATAAGCTGGCATGAACACGCATTTGATCAAGAAAGACAACCAGCGATCGTCTTTTACAGTTATGACATCGAAGGACAATTGAAACAAGTCAGTCAAGTATCATCTGGTCCAAGTCGAGTTACAGAAGTCCCTTTGAAAGATCATCAAATAACTGGACCACCAGAACTTTTAGAGTTCCATCGTGAATGGAAGGACCAACCTCAAATATTTCGCGAGACACTCTATATAACGCCAGTGAATACAGGAATTTTGCATTTCTGGACGAGCACAGCAACACTTCATATCCTCTGGGAGCAATTGCAAGACAATCTTTGGTTTGGTAAATCCGTAGATCAATATTCTGTTATGATCTTCACTACAAACTTCCCCGAAAATAGCTTTCCCGAATATGACGCCCGCTTATATATGGATGCAACAGCTCACCTAAACCTTAACAATGTCGAATTGTCGGAAGTACCAGAAGGTTCCATCCCTAGTTGGATGCTCGAAGGCCATCGAAGGTACAATGTACTAGCGATGGACTTTATCGTCATCTCTATGAACTACTACAAGGGGGAAAACCCCAGTCTGGTTGCTCTAGCGGTTGAATGGAGGGATGGAGTTGCTTATCGAATTGGTATTCTCTTTATGGAACAGACCGGGTGGGCCAAATTGCGGAATAGGGTTTGGAAACAAGTGGCATTAGGTTAAGAAACGCTTAGTGTATCGAAAGCAGAAATGGAAATTTTCCACTGCCACGGATGTGCTATGTGCTGGAAGAGATGCTGGAACGTCTTTAGGCAACATCGGAATTTCAATGAATGTTTGAATATAACTAGAAAGCAGCTCCAGATGTGATAGCAGGAACTCGTCAACAAGGATCGCCTTGTGATATTATACACGAGGAAACCTAAAGGAAGGTGCACTGGTGGGAATTCTGCCGATGTAGGAGGAATAGTTATATATATAAGTATTATGAGTGTTCCGTAGATAAGTATATTTATCTTGCTTTTCAGAGAAAGCTTTATGTCCCTTTTCATTTTTTACGAATTTTCCGGGTTACCCCTTTTCTTATCCATATACATCATATTCACTAAACACCACTCTATATCCTACAAATTCCTTCGCAGGTATTAAGTCCCCTACGCAGCACCCAAACTAACATCATACCTTCATTCAGCACTGCGTAATAATATCCGCCTCATGCAACTCAACACTCTCCTCTAGCACTGCAACACCATCCCCAACCCTCAGCGGCAGACTTCCAAATTTCCCTTCCTTAGATTCATTTTTCTCCATCGGCGTCAGCGGTCTTCGTGCTTCTTCATTTGTAATCCCGACTTCTTCGTCTGTTTCATGGGCTAGCGGTGTGTCGTGAGCTAGGTGCAGACTGATTGAGGTGTTGGGGTGTGTGAAGAGAGGGCGGTGAGGCAAGGTGGGAACCCAGGGATTGCTGGGAGGGAGGATGGAGAAGGAGAAGGAGCTTTGGGTGGGTGTTTTATCGGGGTCTTCATCGGATCCGCGGAACACGAGGGCTGGACTCGGTTGCTGGAAGGACGTAGAGCTGCGAGTATCTTCAGGAACTAGCGGGTTGGATGAAGTAGGCTCTTCGTCGCCAGCGAAGATGCCAAGACCTAAAGTATTCCAAGGATTTGTAGTCGTCTCGGGGAGAATTTGGGAACGCTTGGGCATGTTAGCTAAATCATCTAAAGATGCAGAAAAATTGTTGCCAATACTTCCAGTGGGGATGACTTACAGGTGGAGGTGATTGTCTCGGCCGATTCAGCCCAATGTTCTTCATGAGCTCAGCGGATACAACAGGACGACATCCCAGGAGGCCAAAACCAAACGCCGTAACCGCTGTAGCAGGAATATCGCCATTGACGGTCGCATCCAAGCTGAGATATGAACGGTCTTGGCAAATAGGTTTGCATCTAGCGCAGATTTTATATTGACATTCTTCATTTAGCAGCCATGGCTTCTCTGCGGTTGACTCGGGAACTGTCTCGGACGATGTCGCGCTCTGCCGGGTGGCGGACTTCGAGAGAAGATGGCTGTTTGCGAGACCAACATCATCTTTGGTGGCTTTGTTGAGGACGTCCAAGAGCTATGAGGCGTTAAAAAGTCTTCTAGAACGGTATATACGTGCTGCTGGAGCTGAAATCGAAGAATACCGTTGTACATACATGGGATCTCTGCTCGAGAACTTGAGTAACCTGCGAAGGTGAATAGGTCTTGAACTGCTCATCTGTGATTTCAGTCAGGAAGGCCAGCCTTGACATCCTTGACTCAGGACTTCTCGGGCGGCTGCTAGGTCTGTCAAAGAGGCTGCAGATAGGATCCATCGTGTCCTATATCATTTATTAGCATATTGTATGAAAGCGCTCTTATTGACACGAACCTTGAAGCCGCGCTCCCATTCGTCGTCCAGGAGAAGCTCTCTATCTTGAGCACACCTGTACAGCCATCCCAAATGACCTGGCTCAAAACAGACCGAGCATCGAAATTGTGTTGAGTACATACGGGTCATGATATGATGGGTGCATGCGTGATGATTGTTTGTATACACAGCTTGATATCGAGCCGCGGGCGGAGGATTCATGACGGGTGATAAAGATTGGCGTCGTGCTTTCAATGGCGACGAGATTTGCGATCCCGTAGCTGTTGGAACATTCTCGGAAATCGATTCTAAGGCCTCCATTGTGCGACGACGTGACCGTTTGGATGGCGGCAGCATCTCGTGCCGTGTGGTTGTTCTCGCTATGCAGATGTTGATTTCCCGGGCTTGGTGAATCAAAGATTGCTGTAGCTTTTGATGACAATTATGTCGAGACGGTTGAAGTTATGTCTGGCTAGAGCTTGCTGGTGGTGATGGAAGTCGGTGACTGTTGTCAAAGCGAACCGAGATCTGAACCGTAGATGGTGGAAAGAGACGAAATCTAATGCGAGCCAGGTTGCTCACACATTCCATTCACATTTGTCGAGCCTTTCAACTAACATTGATTCACAGAGGTTGCGACAACATAAGATATGTGATAAAAGTTTCGGAGGGTTTGTAAGGGCTGGATGTACTGTTCCAATGGCGAAACCAAGGCGCTCGCAAGGGAAGTCATTTTACTAGTCACTTTATTTTGAGTCAACCTACATTTAATGCTGAAAATATTTATTTCAACTTAGTCGAACGAGTGTTCTTGTTCCTGAAGGTTCTTGAAGCTAAGGACATCGGACAAGCAGAGTCTGCAAGCTACTCACAACATCTTCCTCGGCACTTCCAGCCAACGCTTGTTTCTTTCAACTCCTGCAGTGTTTTACGGCCGTCTCAACAAAAAGAAGAAACCTCCCGGTGGACAGAAAAGAGCAGCACACAGTTTATATTGTGCCACGTAGCGTGGGACATTAAAAGTCGACGAGAATGAAGTAAGTGCCGCTTTTTGTGTCCAGCATATGAAAGCAAAATAAAGAGCCTAAGATACAATTGACAGTCCTTTATGGGAAAGGCCGCAAAACACTGTTGGAGTTAGGGCAAAACTGCCCAAAGTTGGTCATGTTATTCTAGGTCCTAAGTGAAGTATTGCAATAGAATTAAACATTTCTAAAATATCTTGGAGGAGAACCATCCAAACGGAGAACTTGCGGCTAGTAATGATGAAATGGACACGCAAAGGCATGGTAAGAACGATCAGAAACTGCCATCTTCTGCGCAAGACTTCTCATCATTTCGAAATCTTTTAAGGAAACACAGGTAATGGACTGAAATAAGAGTCCAACCTGGTTCGTATTATCAAAGTAGGCGGAGCAAAGGGGGAGTTGGTTTCCGGTCAGTAAAAGCATAATTCAAGATACTTGCTACGAAACCCTTCACCTTGAAGCGTTATTCTGGACCATCAACAAAGATACAAAGCTGATTATCGACATGCTTGTGGTCATTGCAGGATGAGAAAAAGTATCAGACGAAACCTGGTCGTCGGAGGTATTCACCTAGCCTAAATAGGCAACCTCAAACCCTGCTCGAAGCCCAATCACATGATATACCTCGGCATTCCAACGCGTCGGCCCTTCCGAGTGAGGATAGTATAAGAGTCCATCTACACTTGCTTCATATACATCTCGAGACATTTTGTCCCTTTTCCCCTCTGTAAAACGTCGCCATGTCCGAGATCACCGGCATCCCCCCGCCAGACACCTCGCCCTCTTCCTCAATCTCAATCCCAACACCCTCCCCTCCAAAACCCCCACCTATCCCCTCCATCCAAACCCTCAAATCCTGGGCACCCCTCTACCTCTCTAAGACAGACCGCACCATTACTCACCTCAACAAAATTCTCTCCACCCCCAGCGGCACCGACTCCTTCCTCTGTACCCTTCGCTACACCACCCTCTTGTCCTCCGTCCTCCTATCCTCCATCTCCATCTCCCGCATCCACAAACAGGCCCTCGCCCTAATCGAAACCGCCATCTCCCTACCCCCAAACACAACCGTGATCATCGACACCTCAAGCATACCGAGTTCACGGTTATTAGTCACAGCGCAGCGATTAAAGGCGTTGAGCAGTTTGATTAGCGATTTCAGGATCTTTGCGCGGTTATGGGGTTTACTAGGTTTATGGGCGTGGGGGAAAAGCGTATGGCTTGAACCGAGTAAGGATAAAGTGCTGGCGCGTATAGCGTATGCGCAAGTTTTCGTCAATGTGTGTTACCAGTATTTAGAGAACGGGGCGTATTTGAGCTCGAAGGGAGCGCTAGGATGGAATGGTGAGAAGCAGGGACGGGCTTGGGTTTGGAGCTCGAGATTTTGGATGGCGCATACGGTGTTAGATCTGGGGAAGCTGTATCATGAGTGGCAGGTGAGGAGGGGGAAGAGTGGGAAGGGCGATGAGGAGGTTGAGGAGAAGAGCGAGGAGGCTTGGAGGCGGCTGTGGAAGAAGCAGTTGGTGGTTGATTTGGCGTATGCGCCGCTTACGGTGCATTATAGCTTGGAGAATGGATTGATGGGCGACTTCTTGGTTGCGTTGTCTGGGAGTGTTGCGGGGTTGACTGGGTTTAGGTATTTGTGGAGAAATACCAGTAGTTAGATGGGAAAAGAAAACGAAACGAGTTGAACGATATATGGCTGTCTTGCATGCATAACAGGTAGGTGGTTTTACAGAATGCAAATACACGGAGTAGGTATGGATCTCAATAATGTTCTTTCCTCATTGGGGTTCCTTGAGTTAAAAGAAACGCGTCTTCGAATAGCACACAGTATGAGCTACTGCATAAAGTCAGAGACCACGAATAAATACCGTTATCGCATTGAAGCCAAGTTGGAAGAAGCTAGCATTCCCAATTTAGTCTGCTATGATTGAGTCATGTGGAGAAAAGGCAGGCCAACATTATCTCAAACACAAGAGATATGTAATTTCAAAAACTTCATGCTAAAAAAAAACAGTGCATTCGTTACCTTGTAATCGCAACATATTAAAAGTTCGTGCACCCTTCCCAAGTCCTCACCCCAACTCAACCTAACCCAACCCAACGCCACCCCTTTCCTTCCTCAACCCGTCAAAGAATCCTATGATTGTCATCAACCGGCGGCGGTTTCAACCCCAATAACTCGGCCAGCCTCGCCCGAACCTCGGGCAACTCCTCATTCAACTCGGCCCACTTCTGACTGCGATCCAGCTCCGCGATCCTAGCGGGGACCTTCAACATGTACTTCTTCAGCCAGTCCTTCAGCTTATCATCAACCTTATCACTACACAGGATCGTCGCGCAAATCTCACTCATCTCAAAGGAATCAATCTCGCCGTCATACTTCTGCAATCTCTTCAGCGAATGCTCGAAAGCCGACTTGGCAGTTACGTTTGTGCACAGCACGTTCATGGTGACTTCGTCGAGCGCCATGTCGTTGCCGTACCGCTCGCGGTTGATAAACGAGATGAGCATCTCGATGATACGATCCGACAGGATCTTCTCCGACTTCTTGTCGACGTATTTCTGCAGGTCGGCTTCGAATTTCGACGCTTCGGCTAGGTAGCTGCAGCGCACGCTGTACGTTTTCCCGCGCACTGCGATGTCCTTGGTGGGGAAGTCACAGTCGGACGCTTTGGTGCAGTTGCTGCCACGGTGGCTGTCTTCGCTGAAGAGCTTGTTGTGGCCGAGGCCGTCGCCGCGGTGATGGCTGTGACTGTGCCCGCTGTGCGAGTGCGAGTGTGGAGTGCTGCCGCTGCCGCAGTTGCAATCACGTGGGAAGCCGAGAGTGTGGTGGTGGCTGCTGAGGCCTAAGCCCTGAGTGCGGCAGTCCCAGTCTTCTTTGCGCTCGCGCTCCCGCTCGTAGCTGTTGTAGTAGAGGGGGTCTGCGCCAGAGGAGAAGCGGCGGCCTGGAGCGAGAGCAAGGCGTGGCTCGATGTCTCGCCCCATGGGTGGGCGGAGGGGAGACATGGCTGGGCCGGCCATGTATGGAGGTCGCCCCATGAGAAGCCTTCCGCCCATTCCTCCTTGGAGTCCTCGTCTTGAAAAGGGGTCGTGGAAGCCACCCAAGCCAGGGCTAGGGCCATGGCCCATCCCTATGCCCGGACCTCGATCGGGCAATCCCATGCCCCCGCCTCGGAGTGGAGAGATGGGATCTCTTCCGCCATAGGCATTAGGAGGTGCGCGCCCAACCAGGCCACCGCGATAGCCAGTGAGCTGCCACCGGTCCATTATCCTGTGCTATGCAAAGAATGTTTCAGGTATTTTATACCAGAACGACGAGACAGGAGGCAGAAAAGACGCACACGTGAAATATCTGCGGTACGTACGAAGGCGTCGGATCTGTCTCCGAAGTTCAAAGTGAGAGAACACAATATAAAGACATCTTCTTGGCTTGGCCCTAGTAAGGAAGAATCTTTCTTCACATCACTAGATATGTCATCATACAGCTGCCGCTGGCATCTGACGAGGGCAATGACTCCCTTCCCGTCTGTCGTGTAGCATGCTAACGTGTATGATGAACACTGGACGAACAAACCTACAATTTGAGTACAATATGGTCACGTGAGGCGTACAACTGCAAACAAATACTTCGTGATAGACCAATGAAAAGCGAATATACAAGTATGCGAGGTGCTATGGCTGCTTTGTGTTTGCCGCTCCCGAGATGACAAGCAAAGTAATCTCATGAACTTCTGTATGTGCAGGTGTTCGCAAATAAAACCACTCATTATCATTCAATAGTTGCGCCGTAGTAGAACCTTTTGCCCCGACTCTCCCCAGATCAGAAAAATGTGCATTAGAGATGTAACCAACATGGCTCCGCTAGTCCAGTCTCCCTTCCGTATCACCACAATTTTCCCATTTAGTATTTCGGTCCACTTGGGTACTCATCCGGTCTGCCTCCCCTTTCATCGTTATATCTCTTGCGTAGAGCAGCGAGACGCTTCTTCTTTGTCACCGAGTTGACATATGTACCAATGACGAAGCCGATAATGTTGAAGAACGGAACCCAAGTGTGTTCAGGCAGGAACTTTTGTGCGAACGCGAGCGCGAGCGGGGAAGAGATCCAGCTGACCTTCATAACAGGCATAAAGCCGGCCTTCCAGGTTGCATGCACTTGATGGATCGTCTTCGCACCAGCGATGATAGCCATCGAGACCAAGTAGACGCTGTTCTGGATTGGAGCGATCTTCGAAATTGGTCAGTGGCTATCGCAGGTGGCGGGAATCGAGGTACTTACAACTAAGTTGCTCACAAGGATCTGAAGGATCTTGGCCTTGAGACTCGTACGGCCTGCGAACAGCTTCTGGAGTATGCTGATCAAAACATGTCCCAGAGGCGCGCTAATGAACGCTCCATATGCAGCCATCTTGGGCACGCGAGCCGTAAAGTAGTTGCCGTTCTTGTTGCGGTCCTTCGCGATCCATGAAGCCAGAAGCTCTTGTAGACCAGATAACGTGCCTGATGTCAGCATCTTTGTGCGAAGAGGGTTCGTCTGAAGCTGCTTCAGGTATGCCTGCAGGAGGAAGTCATCAGCACTCTGCACAGAATCCAGCTGTCCCGGTCCCTGGATACAACAACACGTACAGCCAAGTAACCCTTCGTGCCAGCATTTCCCTTGCCTCCAGTCAACGCAGTTCCGATCTCATCTGCCAGTTCGTGTTTGCCTGATTTGATTACTGGTGCGCCTTGTGTGCCCGCCACCCCGCCCGTCTGCTTAATCGTATCTTTTTCGAACTTGACCGACATGATGGGCGATCTAGAAGGATATTCGTGGGATACTATCTACTTCGAATTCGTCAGTATGCGATTCTTGTGTTGTCTGTAGCACCGCTGACAGCTTGTCGGCGAGAGCTTCGAGCAATGTTTACTCGGTGTGCTGGGGCCGAGGTCCCTTGTACGCGACAACAGAACAGGAGCTGGAAGAAGGATCGCAAGAGGGATCAATCTCAACTGATAGAAGAGCGACTGACCTGCTCAATTCCTAGTTGTGCGCTCACTCGTTACGGATAAAGTGCAGCTGGGTGCAGTTGGCTGTCGTGTTCTGGTAGGAATAGTAAAAGTCGACGTCGTCCCAGCGGTGGGTGTTGTGTTGTTGTCAAATCAAGAGCGGGCGTCGGGCTAGCAGGGATATAGGTATAGGTGCGGGTGCCTCGGTAGCGTGGGGATAGCTTACTGGTGGTTGGCAAAACAACCTCACTCACTCAATGGCTCGCTCCACACATCTCTCACTCCATTCCATTACACATCACATCTGTCGCTCCACCGCCGGAACAAACAACTTCATCTCGAATCTTACTCAAATGCCGTACTGCACATCACACTCACGTAATACACCAGGCCTAGGCTAGATTTTGAGATCTACAACAGACCGGGTCTAGTCCTTATCACTGGGCCTACTGTACTCTACAGGCTAATTTCTTAGTCGAGGTGAGATTTCGAGAAGTTGCATGCGTATTGCTTTCCTGCGCATTCTTGTGATATGCGATACGTCAACTTCAATCTCTTACATTGTACACATCTAATATCCATACAATGATTAAGATGTTTCTAAGCAAAAGTATTGCTGATCAGATCATTCTAGCCGGTCCCCAAATTCTCACTCCAAGTGCACAACGTTGAGCAACGAATCGATTTCCAATGTTCTATAGGTATATTTCAAAGGTCACACTCGCTATAATCCTCAAGTCCCTATCCAGCCCTAATGTGTCATGGTTTTAAGAATTCATAGACCCACCACTCGCATATCCAACCCTAAAAGATCTATGCTGTCGCAAGTCATTCCCATTGCTCCACGGAACAAGCAGGAACCTGGCAAGCAAGCCCCTCCCAGGTTCCATTCATGCTCCCCTCCAGCTCCGCCACATTCATGCCCAAGAATACTTGTTCCCTATTCCGCATCCCCAAATTCGGTCTCAAACTCAACCGAAAGAATGTTGAATCACCAACACACTTGATATCCCACTTCTCCGCCTTCATTTTGAACGGCTGTCAACGAATTAGCACGGCGAAAACTTGACGGTTGGGAGAGAGCCGCGGAGCTGATGGGCGGATTCAAGGACCGCCATATAAGCTCCCGAAATGACTCCCATCTTCCCAACTCCCTTCAAAACTTCAAAAACTTACCTCACCCTCCGCAAACCACTGCACTAGTGAAATCTCACTCCAATCATCCTCAAGTAGTTCCGGGCACGCGAAGTATCGGTGCGAATAGACGGGGCCGAAGTCGTGTCTGGAGGTCAGGTGAATGCAGTAAGGCGTTTGAGGGGTGAGGGGGTTATCTTTCAGTGCTTCGAGTGTGAAAGGTGGGATGAGCATTGGTATTGGGGGGGCCGTTGGTGAGGTCGTCTTTCGACAGGCGCCAGCGCCATTACCGATGAGATGCAGAAGGTCACCGGCCCGTTGTCGGCGGATGGCGAAGTCGAGGAATGACCGGAAGATCGCATCGTGTAGTTCGCGGTTTAGCTCGTAGTATAGTTTGTTGTCGATGGACGTATTCACGGGGACGGCTGCTGTGCAGCAGAAGATGGGGGCTGTGCTAGACATGTTTGTTTGCTTGTTGATGCTGGTCTTAGTTGTGGATGAGTGATCAAGAACGTGCTTGCTAGATTGACGATCTTGATATTCATTATAGATGACTGTTTTGTGGCTGAGTATTGGTGGAAGAGTGTGTAGTGAATAATAATTGTTGGCGTAATATTGATTGTCTGGTGTACAATGGTTAATAACGTTGTAATAATGTTGAATGGAAAGGGGTTAGCCGAAGAGTCAAGGGGTTGTTGATCTCAAGCGAGAGGCTGCTGCAGTCTTCTTGCGAGGCAATAGCCACTGCGTCCAAGGGAGATACATATTGCTGTATCGATGTGGAAACGTTGCTAGAAGAAAGAAATGAAGATTGCAGAGAAGGAATATGTTGAAGAAGGATAGATTAGAGTGTTAAAGTACTCCTGACTCTCAGAATCGAGCCTGCCGTTTACGGACCGTGATTGTTGTGACGCTAGTGCCGTCGCGGGGAAGCGACTGGTAATAACGCTTACCGTATATCTAAGTAGAAGTAGAAGAGGATATAGCGGAAGGTACTAGTGCACTTTTAAGGGGGTTAGAGGAAGCATAATTGCGCCTATAAAGGAGGGATAACTAAGAATACATCATATATCGACACTTCTCCTACTACTACTTCTCTAGGCTAATCAGACTTATCCTCCTACTCTACTGCTAATAATCATAACTAATTGGATACCCTAAATCTTTTTAATTAACACTTTATCTTTTTTTGACCTTATACATATAGCTGACACACCGCGTTAGAGGAAAAATTAGATACTAGAGATGGTGTATTTGAAGGGGGGCATGGGGAGGATGATGAGATAAAGGGGCTTGTTGATCGCTTGGCTGGGAATGAAAAGGGGTTCGGATCACGCGACGGAGAACACATGCCTGGCTGAAGATATTTAACACAGCTATGAATACAATCCGCCAAGTACCGCGCCTTCATCTACAACTCCAAAGCAGCATCCGCTATCCTTTCTGCGCTACAAACCCAACATCCCAGAGAAATCAAAAAGGGGGTATCATTTTCCGTGCACCGACTATATGGGTAGCACCAATCAAGCATGGTTATGGCCTACAATCTCAAGTCAGCAACGAGTCAATCAACGCACTGCAACAGAACAGCGGACTTACGACCAAGAGGCTGAGCCCTCTTCGATATCGACGAAGCCTGCTCCTGCTTGATCCTCGCAAGCCGAGCCCTACAATCCACCGAGTCAGTACGCGCATTCAGATAGGGTATATATACGCAAGTGACACCACGATAGGGAGCGCAGCGACTTACTCCTCAGCAGCCTCCAGCTCAATCTTCTTCACATGTGCCCTAGCCTCCTTGACCGCAGCACGAGCCTGGATCAACGCTCTGTCGGCGTCCCTCTCTGCCGCTTCGGCGTTCTGCACGCGCTCGCGGGCGTTGACGATCGATGCATCTTCGTGGTTTCGGTGCAGGAGGTTGTGGCGCGGTGGGCTTGTCGTTTTAGTGGCTGCTGCGGGTGTTTCGCGGCGTCCGAATAAGGTGCTGCTGCGCTGGGGACGATCCGTTGTAGTGGTTACTGGCGCTTTGGCTGGGGCTTTAGTAGTGGAACTGGTGGAGTTGCGGTTGAAGAGAGGCATGATGGGGGGTCAGATAGGGGAGGATGGTTTTGGGTTTTGGGTGGGAATTTTGTCAATTGAAAAACTTGAGGTTACTTTTGATGTTGATATTTGTAAATAAATAAAGAGAAGAGTAGATTAAGTGCAGCAGCAGGTAGATGACTTATAATCAAAAATCCGTATTCGTGAGAGCAGGTTTTGGCAGGATTGTGAGCACATGCTGTATGACGTCAGTCATAGCAGCCAGCCTCCCCCCTGACAAGTCCTGGTCCTAGTCCTAGTCCTACCTACTCCGTACCATACCAAGATACGTCCATATAATAAGGATATAGTTACAGATACTCAAACCACGTATAGCACATATACATTTACAGAAACAACAAACATAAAAAGAATCAAGCATGCATAATATTCACGATGATTATTAGAAGGGTTATTGTATTCTAAATTTATGCTCATCTCATTCAAAAATTCATGCCTGTCATCGTGCCATACCACGCCATCCATCTATACAACCTGGTATCATACAATGCACATCTACCTAGCTCCAAAACGCCTGCAATTTACAACTCCCTCCCTCACCACCTTCTACCATTCACTATCTACACTATCTACTCTATCTCACTTTATCCTATTCGCCTCCCAATTATCCAACATCTTTTTCACCTCTCTAAAACTAACAGGCTTGGTCAAAAACAAATCAACTCCAACAGCAGCCGCTCGAGCTTGATCCTCACTAGAAGCCAGTCCAGTGAGCGCAATGATCAGCGCTGGCGTAAGTCCTTTCCCACTAGCACCATTTCCAGCTGTAGAGTTCATCTTGCGGTGTTGTTCAAGCGCGCGAATTTCTTTTGTAGCTCCAAAACCATCGAGTAACGGCATCGAGATATCCATAAACACGATATCGTAGCCTTCTTCGCGATCCGAGTATCTTTGAACGGCGGCGACGCCGTCCATGGCGGTGTCAATAATTGAGTGTTTGCGTTTACCGATTGAGGTTGACAGGAGGGTGAGGTTGATGGCGTTGTCATCGACAAGGAGGAATGATGGTTTGGGATTTTGCGGGGATGATACGTCCTTACTAGGCAGCTTAGTGTTGATGGCAGTCTCGGAAATTCGAAGCCCTGGAGGCTTGTTTTCTGGTTTCTCCGCCGCTGGCACATTTTTCAACTCGGGACTAGTGGGTTGTTTCTCTGGAACCGGGAAGGGATACTCCGCTATCTCTAATGCATTTGGAGTTGGACTTTCTATGACCTTCCGAGCGTTATCACTGTCTGCTGCCATCCGACTGTTGTCCAATACTTCGCTTCGTTTTGGGTTGAGTGACATCTCTTCAAACATGTTGCTCAAGTCGCTTTCTGGTTGCGGAGCATCGAGTGGGTTGGGTGTAGCCTGACTCACTCCTTCTAGACACTGCGCGATCGCTTTCCCTAATTTGAGAGGGCCAATTGGCTTGACCACATATCCGACGTTTGATCTTGAATCGGTTTGAAAAGATGTGCGATCAAAGCGGGATGTGTGAGAGCAAAGCACTACTATCGATGGCCGCTTGTTGTGGGTGATGCGGGAGTGATGGATTATTTGTGAGACGGTATCGGCGTTGGCCTCGTTGGAAATAATGATACCGGCTTTCTGCCCTAATGGAACCAGCTGTAGGCCAAACCATTCAGTGACAAATTGCGCAACCGAAGCCTTTAAGAGCTCTCCCGTCTTCTTCACGGCAGGATCCGGGGAATCTATGTCAAAACCGTGTAGCGAGACTCGCTGGCCTTGTACGCGAAATCGTAACTTTGTTATGGATTCCTCTGGCTCATGCGGAAGAGAATTTATAGACTTGGGCGTATTTGTAGATGCAGAGTCGACATGTTTGGGCAGTTGACGAAGTAGAGGAAGATTAACTCGTACCTCTTTATAACAATCAGCAAAATAATACGGAAGGATTAGGTATGAGACTTACGAGTGCCCCTTCCTACTTCACTCTCAATTCTAATATCGCCTTCAAGAATGTGAACGATACTCTTGACAATAGCCAAACCAAGACCTGTCCCGCTTGAGAGAGAGTTCTCTTGTGCGAACGGGGTGAAAAGCTTCGAGCGCAAAAACTCTGGCGCAATGCCTTTACCGGTATCCGTAACTGTCAATGACACCATAGCTCTTGGAACAACCTCTCCTGTATCTGGATCTTGAAAGTCATCCATTGGTGAACAGCCTAGTTTGATTCTCACATAACCATGCGACGTATACTTGAGCGCATTCCCAAGAAGATTCATGACAACACGCCGAAAGGCTCCGGGTTGTGTTGTGAATTGATAATTATGCACGTCGACATCAAAGACGACAGAAACTTTGGGCTGTTGCAGTGTGCTTGTACCGAGCAAAGGCTCGGAAATTGTTGGACCCCGTATTTGAGTACTATTCGTCTGGTCCCGGGTATCTCGGACCATGTCGAAATTAGCAGCAGTGCCGTTTTGAAAGATGTGACCAGCAAAGACACTTTCCACGACTTCCTCGCAGATGACCGAGATATCAATATCGGCATAGAGATTAATCATGGGCAAGTCTGATTTTATTGAATATGAAGTACCAGGCCGGTTACCGCGCCGTTTGTTCTTTCGCCATGTTCTCTCGAAGTGATTGATTTTGGAGAAGTCTAGCACGTGATTCTGTGGAAGTTAGTACGAGTCATTTGAGTTGCAATGAATAAACAAAGTCTTACAATGGTGTCAAGGAGCGTCCGGCCACAGCTGGATATTGTCTCAACCATGCTCTGCTCAAATGTGCTCTTAACCTCATCACCCAAGAACTCGGCACTTGCGAGAATACCATGAAGAGGAGATCGTAGTTCGTGAGATATACTCCCAATAAAGTCTCCCTTCTTTTGGTTTGCGATTTCTGTATCAATTCGTGACCATTCCGCCATGACGGAGTTGCCAAATGCAGACAAAAAGGAAAGTTCATTCTGTTTTGACAAAATACGCGTGACCTCTGTGGACCATACAAAGCAGCCACTTAGCCAGCGGGAGCGTCCCGCATCCCAGAGCGGAACGAACAGTAGCTGCCGTATGCCAGGAAAGTGGCGAGACAAAAATTTGGAATCGGCCTTGGCCTTTTCACTTCTAGCTTTACGCCTGTTCGCATCCTTTTGACGTTGCATGGGGTCTTTGCTAATAGGCTTATATTGCTCCTCTTCGGATGATGAAGATATTGCTCCATCTGAATCAAAGGTCCACATTTTCCCTCGGGGGTAGCGGCGCAATAGGGTGTGAAGTGATTTCTCATCAAAAGGCTTAAAAGTTTGATACCCGGGTAGTTCATCGCCATGGATCGAGGCAGCGCCCGGAGTAGAGAAGCCCAAAACATCAACAATCTTCTTGGACGCTGTAGTAGTTTGAGAAAATGAACGAACGCCGAGACCGGGGGAACCAGGGGATGGCACAGCTGGAAAAGGAACATCATCAGCAGACATCTCATTCGACGAGTGAGCTTCGTCGCCGCTCCCAAATTGACCATCCGGTGTACTATCTTGCATGTCGTCTCGATTTGATGCGTCGCTAGCCTCTGGCATCCCTTGCGAGTCGTTGGCAAATCCTCCTTGGGCATCATAAAAGACGCAACCACCATCAACCTCAAAAGTCTCTCTGATAAGGTTTGCGGCCCGTGAACATATAATCTTTTGTGCCGAATCTTCGGACGTCTCGCTTCCAGGAGTCGCACCAGACCTGTCGTTGTCCTGTGGCGATGAGACGGTAAAAGCGGTTCCAATAGATGTCGAGGAATTGGGATGTGTTGTGCTTGTGAGTTCCGGACGATGGCTGGGGTCATCCGCATCGGCATATGCAGCTATTAAGACCTCTTCCGTTCTAGATGCCAAGGAACTGGCGTATTCTTGCTCCTTGCGTTCAACGCTACTCACAGATCCCACAGAAACGACTGAATCCCGCTGCGACTGCGAGCGCGAGCTTTTTGATTTTGTTTTGGTGATAATCGAGTCGGTTTCAAATTGGCCTACAATGCGCGTCCCCTCTCCATCTTCGGCATCCACGTCTGCTTCCACAAGCTCAGAGCGGCCCTCAACAAATGAGGCCAGGCCTCGAGACATCTTCATGCCCCGCCTGTGTTGCTCCACTTCCGAAACCATCTCCATATGTTTCATTATAGTCTGTGCCATGGTACCCATGAAGTGGAGGTCGTCTTTGGGAAGTCCATCTTGAACCTTGTCGTTTACAATGAATAAACTGCCAATTCCTATTCCTCTTTTAGTTATGAGGGGCACTCCTGCATAAAAGCGAAGATTGGGAGGGCCTTGAACGAAAGGTAACTGGTTGAATCGGTCATCTTTGAGAAGGTCGTTAACAACAAACGAGGGATACTCCCCGGTCCGTGTTGGGGGAACTGCAATAGTCCTACACGAGTCAGTGGTCTAGTTTTAGGAAGCATGCACGATAATTATACCTCTCGCATAGTTTGCCAGACTTGGAAACGTTGCTGCAACCCAACCACAGATCATCTCCAGGTCCATGTTGGGCTGCGTCTACCAGATCAATGGTCCTCGTGCTTTCTGCGACGAAATATTGTGTCTCGGCGTCGATGAGGCTGTACCATGTAGTATTAGCCCAGATAATCAGATGTTGAGTATCGAATTTCATACCCTATCATGGCCCTTTGCGCTCCGGTTCGCCATGCTGTGAGCTGGCAAAAGGCAGTCAAGGCAGTATCGGGAGAGGATATTTTGGAGGACGTGATGTCTGAATGGACAGGAGTATTTATGGAGGGGTCATCGCGGGTAGAAGTGGAAGAGGAAGAAGAGATCGGATCAATAGTGAATGGTGTATCGGCATTGATGGGTGCAGATGGTTGGTAGTACCTATTGATTAGAGATGTTAGTCGAGAGATGTACAGGACCGGACAGGATAGGATAGGACAGAAGATAGGATGCCATATGATAGGACAGTGTAGTATAGCACTGTGCAAAACCAGATTATATATAACGTACTTGTACAGCTCTCTAGCCCTCGCAGTGTCAGACACTCCTTCCGCATGCGACGAGACGGTGGATGCAATGGGCGCCATGGTGCCCGAGGGAGAGGGAGAGGGAGAGCGCGAGGGCGAGGGGGTGGGAGGACGAGG
>NW_022157318.1:0-50829 GCF_007821495.1 Lachnellula hyalina
GGTGCCTTTGTAGAAGGCGAGCGCGCCTTCCTGCGCGTAGATTGTGCGGGCGGCGGCGAGGGCGCTGGGGTATTGGGTTGTGGTTTGGAGACGGACTTTTACTATGTCGAAGGGTTGGCCTGGGTGGGTGTTAGTTCTGGTGAGAATTTGAATCGAAGTGAGGTTTGAGAATAGATGTTGGGTTCAGTATCACTTGATACTCCCCCCTCCCCCATCTCATTTCCAACACGCAATAACAAAATCCCCTCCTTTGCATAGGAAGAACGAAAGCACTTGCTTGCTTGCCCTCCCCTCCCATTCCTGCCTCCACGTGACTCCCCCTCTCTCTCTCTCATCATCCAATCCATTCCACAACACAACCCAGAACAAAGCAAAAGCAAAGCAAAACACCCAATTGACTAAACCACAAACTCACCCAAAAGCACCTGCGCAATCCCACCAGCAGCACCCGCAAAAAGATCCTTCAACGTGCGTTTCAAACCCCCCTCTTCAATCTCAGCTGCTATGTCCGCCATCTCTCTTTCTTTTTATTCACCGCTCTGACCTGTCTCTCTTGGAATAAAATAAGTTGAAATTCCTTTCTTGTTTTCCCAATTGCTAATTCTCAAGCAGGGAGATGAGATCTGGAGGTGTAAAGAGAGCTCGAGAAAATAAATAGAGCGGATTGGGGAGAGTGAGTGAGTGTTTGGACCAGCTTGGGAGGTCTAAGGTTTTAGTAGCGTGCAGTGTTCTAGTCGCGATCGCGATGATGTGCTCCGAGGTCGCTAAGGCGGACTTTTGTTCTTCCGCCCGAGACGCCCCCCTTTTTCAATGTTGCTGTCACTTTGTTTGATATATTCTCCTCGTAGACGGATTAATTCAATATTTGGGGTGACTGATAGCATGAAGTGAGTTTACGGCGGTGTTCCAACATCGTCAAGAAAACTGACAGTTACATTTTGTTTTTCGGGAGACTTTGTAATCCATATGGGTCTATATATCATTTCTTCCTTTGCATCAACGCAATTCATCTCATATCATCAAGTCATTGACCAAAACCCATATGTTCTAGTAATCATTCAGAACCCCTTGTCTAGTCATCTCTTGTAGGGCCTAGAAGGAAAGTTCACCGTGTATTTCATCGACAATTGTGGTGGTCCTGCTTGTAGATCGTCTGGTTGAATCGATTCCTCTGCTCGGAGTACCCCGATATATATAAAGCCTACCCAAAGCTAAGTGTAAGACAAACCAACATCCCTTTACTGGTGCGAACAACAAATGAATGTTTCGAACTGTGTAAAAATGGTGCCCATTAATATAAATGTATAGACACCGATGATTTAGATTGGGAGCAAAGCCATCCACACCGCCGCCGACCATCATCTCCTAGGGTATAGTGAAAATCGTTCCCTTCATAAATGTTGTTCGTGGCGAAGGAGAAACTAACGGTCGAGAGAAGGATTGCCGCCTATCCAGACTTCCGAGCACGTGAGCTTTTCTCTTTCTTTTTCGAAGTTCGACCTAGTGGTTTCGTTTCCTTCTGGTCGATTACTCCTTGAATGATCGCTCTACATTCTTCATAGTCCACCAATTTGTTCGGCAGTTGACCCCTGGCAGAATATAGGGGGTGAAAAGACACTTCCAGGACAGACTGTAAAGTCCCATGCATCTTGCGTGTGTCCTGCGGGTCATACTCTTGTTCAAGGAGATACTCCACGATATGTGTATGGCCCAGTGCGACAGCTAGGTCTAACACTCCACTTGAAAATGTTTCTAGGACTTTCTCTTTTTTTGCAAGTTCTAGAATGAGCTTCACCTTCTCCACAGATCCGTAGCGACATGCCAGTCCAATTGCAATATACATCAACTTCCAAAGTCTTTTGTCGAATCCTTCACTTGTTCTATCCAACTCACATATCATGGCATCGAGGCAAGCTTTGATCATACTGCAATCAGAATACTGAATAGCATGGTGAAAGGGTAAACGACCAGCGGAATCTTTAGTCAAAATTGAAACACCATGCCGCAGCAAAATCTTCAGGATTGGGTACTGCATCCTTCGGCAGCAATGTGAACAGCCTGACACCATTCGACCTCAGAAGTTGTAAAGTTGGTAGCAGGTTCAGCGCCAGCGTCAAGAAGGGAATTGACTGCATCCTCATTTGCTTCTCTAATAGCGAATTCGAGAGTTTGCTCTTCATTCAAAATTGTTCTCAGCCATGTTTTGGACACACGTCGAGACTTTAGGAATACTTGGATATAATCCCATTTGCACATTCTCTGCGCTTCGTGAATAAATGCGACGTCGAGCTCTCTGCTCGTGACTAGTTTTGACCTTGAAGCTGACGACAGCAGTCCAAACAAAACTGTTGGGGGGAATTGTTCCATGGCATTGCCTAATAATGACTTATTCCCTGAGCTATCACTGGTACCAATGAAAGGTGCTCTACGATGAAGGAGAGCTCGAGCAGCAGATTGATTTTTGAAGAGAATCGCCACTTCTAACGGAGTCTGGCCGCGACTGTCGAGAAGACTAAGGTCTGGATCAGCTTCAAGGAGGATATCGAATAAGTGTTCCTGCACTTCTCCGCTCATTGATTTCACCCTGATGGCATAGTGAAGCGGGCGTTCCCATTCGACCCCACCTTGTAAATCGGTGTTATGCCAAAAGCGCTCCCTCGGCTGAGGTGCATTTACAGCGACAGGAGAATACTTGAGTAACATTTCTATTTGTTTTGGGGCTCGACGGTAGATAGCATTCTGGAGTGCAGTTTGACCCAAATGAACTTGATATCCAGCCCTGGAAAGACCAGTGGACAGTCACATGGTTCTGATATAGGGTGGCTATCAATGACCTTCATGGGACAATTTGGACGATGTTCGACAGTTTGCAGCGTCTCGCAAATAAGTTTTGCCGTAGTTGACGAGCCCCATTTGGCAACTAAATGGAGAATTGTGAAACCACAAGCTGTCCGCAGTCGTAAAGGGTCCGGATGTTGTGATAATAGCATTTTGAGTCCGTCGTTGTTGAGAGAACCATATCGAGCCGCTCTGTGCAACGGGCATTCACCCCATCTGTCGTAGACGGTAGCAGAAGCTCCGGCAAGCAGAAGCAATTGTACACATCTGAAATGGCCTTCAGATACAGCGTAGTGCAGGGCTGTTCGGCCGTGTATATCTTTCGCATCCACGCAGGCATTCCGGGCAAGTAACATCTGTAGAAGCTGTATGTGGCCAAGAGCTGCGACGAGCAATAGTGCTGTCCGATGACTGGTTGGATGGCGAGACTCAATATCGTGGCCGAATTCCAGAAGCGTACGAACTTCCTCGGCATTCGCTTTCATCACCGCGCGGATCAAATATGGCAGAGACTCGCTTGGGACATGCTCCATCTGGTCGGCGCCGACCCCCAGGCCATCGCTACCATCTGATAAAGCGGAATTTTTAGAGTTCCTAACAGTATCATAGGAAACGTCGGGATCGGAGTACGGACTAAGATTGTAGAAAGGACTTTCCGGCGAACTTGTGTTTTCGACACTGCTATTTCGGTGCAGATCATATTTTGTATTACTTGGGATTGACTTGGTGTAAAGGGCACGATGAGGAGCACTGTCACCTTTTGGCGAAGCTCCAACTACGGGTGAATAAGATGAGCTATTAATCCCGGCTGTATTGCTCTGGTTGGCTTGGTTAGAAACAGATTCTAAGGGAGCCGATGCGTCTTCTATTAGTGTAACCACTGGCAAGTCGGTTTTTATTGAGGGTTGCGTAATCGAAGAAGATGGAGTGGATTGGGATTTCTCGTGGCAGTTGCCCTCTATTTTCACATTGGTGGTTTCAGATGAAACTGCTGTTCCGAGAGCATCCGTGTGAATCGACTGTTGCTGCCCTGGGTTCGCATTCTGTTCATCGGCAGGCCACTCTAAGTCCAGCAGGTCTGACTGGTCATCAAAGATATGGGTCTCGTATTCTGGTGGTCTGGCACTTGTGAGTTCTTCACTGTCCTTGGCTGAGATGGATAAATGTATAAGTGCGGCTTCCACCTTTGCAATATTACTTCTGACCTCTGACAGTGTCCCTCTGAATGTGTTAGTATACAGTGATTTGTTCCAAATCAGATTAGATCAGACCAGACCTCCACCTCAATCAACTACTTGGACATCGTACGTAGTTGTCTGTCAGACAGTTCAAATACAAGTTCAAGTAGAGTAAGAATACAGTAGTAAAGTAATGATATACATTTCACTCCAGCCCAGCATACTCCAGCACAGCACAGCACAGCACAGCCAACACATCGACAATCAATAATCATTACTCAAGATTCGAAATACACACACACACACATGTCATAGAGCGACGATCCATCGCTATAGCATCTCTCTCGATCCCAATGTGTAGCGGTATGTTTTAAGCTTCAATGCAAAGTACAGTACCTACTGCACATGAATATATTCAAGAACCTGTACAGTATTTAATTACGTGACTGAGAGATACATAGATACAGTATAGTATGAGCAAAGTATTCATCAAGGCAGATAATGTCTATCCATGCATCCAGAATATCCAAAACTACAGTACTGATTGATTGGAGCCGATGACGAACGAACGCATAATGATTCGGAAACACAAACACAAACACCCATCCTCTCCTGGAACGCGATGGATCGATGGAACGGATCTCAAAACAGCCTATGACGTTTTGCTGGACGCAAAGCCACATAAAGGTCATGCATGGCACTCTCCACTTGGAGTATCAGGTCTCAAAAAACAGGCAAGATATTCAGCAACAGAAAAGCACTGCCCGACTAGTTTCAATGTACTTGTTTTTCATTTTCATTATATCGGATCTATACTATTCCAGACATAATCCACCGCCTTCTTCCTCCATCGCCATCCGTTTCCAACAGATGACTTAGTATACAATATTCAGATCGAGGCAAGGAGGCGCGGGGGTAGGGTATTTCGCGTTCCATTAGACGTCGATGATAGGTCCAAGGGGGGTTCGAGAGTTATAATGGGTTTCTATCGATAAAAGGTCTTTGAAGGATCGCGTGTCGAAAAGGAAGAGTCGCTTGAGGGGGCAAAGTTGCAAGAAATCTCTGAAAGGACAGGACGGTGTGAAAGACGTTGTTTATTGAACGTCCGCGTATCGTAGATAGATGGAAAATAGCAAACATAACTCTTAGATAAAGAGTATGAGTTCATTCGCCCTGCTACGCCACACCTATACACATATAACACCAGCGGTCCTAAGCACAGGAGGGAGACCAGACCAGACCATTTGTACCCAGGGGACCATAAACGCCGAGATGACAGAGGAGAGGCTAAAGCACGTAGGAACTCGTTCGTCGTGAGATGGTGGATGACTCAAGCGTTGGTGACCTAAATGTATACATATAAGCAAAGGCTACAGGGGCATTGTCAGTGGTACTTCATACCTTGAGGATCCTTCTTGAATAATCTTCGTTGTCGGCGATGCTACCATCACTCATTCTTCGCTGAGCCATGGTAGCTTGGTCAAGACGAGTATCGGTGAATGATGAACCACCACCGCTGCTGTTGGGAGGCTTGCCACCACTAGCAATATAGGTGCTAACCGCAGCATTTCTTCTATACTCCTCTTCGACCTCACGTCTCTTCTTGTTCCGGAGAAACAAATATATTCCTCCGGCAATTGCACTGATAACTACAACGCCCACAACGACTCCAGCAGCGATGGCGGCTTTGTTAGCCCCCTTCTTTGGTGTCGCGGAAGTACTAGCAGCTGCTGAGGATTCTGCTGTACCAGGGGCTGCTGTGACTACAACGGTGGATCCGGGTGCGGTAACAACAGCTGGTGTAGTAGATGTCTCGGATGTGGCGGTGGAGGCGATGGAGGACTGGGCAGCGGATGATGTTGTTGAAGTGTCATCTGCAGTAGCTGTGGAGGCGCTCGAAGCCACTCCACTTAGCCAGACACTCCAATAATCTTGGCTAGAACCACCTATTTTTCATGTCAGTCATGTTTCGTACCAATAGACTTCATTCCACATACACATGTCTGATCCATAACCGGCACAAGGAGCATCACAGTGCGAATCGGAAACTAAATCGGCGGTGGGTGGTAGTTCGTTACCGCACCAGCAGTCGGTCGAGCTTTTGGTTGCCAGGACAGATTTGCTCAAGGGCGCACATTGTGTTTGACAGTAGCCCTGAGTATTGAATGTGTACGAGCTGTTCATCGTCAAGCCGGTACTGGAAGAATAACATCCTTTGTATACCACGGGCCCAGGAGATGAGGCACCGTAAGCAGCGACATGCGAAGCACTCAACAGCCAGCCGCCGAAAACAACGAGGGAGGATATCGACTTCATGATGTCCGATGTGGTGTAGAGGGTTGTGGATGTAGGGATGGCCGCGGCCTAGAGGTCGTGGAAGAGGTCAGGTCGGGGTTGATGGGTTTTGGTCGACTCGATCGCGTGGTCGGGTCGAAGATTCACACAACACTCGCGCGTTGAAGGCGGTCCGCAGGTTAGATGATTCGCTCTCCCAAGGGCGAGTGAATAGCAGCAGTCGCAGGAGGAGGTGGTGTTGATGGTAGATTCGTCGGTGACGAAAGACTCGTGCGTGACGGATGGATGGATGGATGGGTCGTGTATGTTTCGAGTCGACCGTTTGCAGGACAAGATGTGCTGTCCGAGTGGTTCACAGGTTGAAACACACACGCGAGGAATGAAGGTCGGGATGGATCAACTGCACTTGTTGTTTGGGGACAATGCAATGCAATGATGATGGATGGGGAAACAAAACGAGGCCGTAACGAATGTGCCTGGAAACAAAAATGTAGATTATTGCAAGTGAATGGAAGACATCGACAACGACGGTGTGGTGTGGTGTGAGATTTGACAGCGATGGGCTCGTGTACGGTGGAGTCAGGAGTGAGAAGTGAAAGAGACTGCGAGAGCGAGACGGGGGAGTGGAGTATTGAGAGGGCTGACGAAAGAGAGAGTTAAGCGAGATTACCAGCGGGTGAAAATGGGAGCTTTTGCTTTGTTTGGCCAATGGGGGGGACTATGTCGGCCCCGCTGCTAGTCAGGAACGGGTCTAAGTCTATCTCTCGTGCCAATCAAGATCTGTTCTATCTACAGCTTCTTCTAGAGGCACACCCTCAATTTGGGTACTTGTCTGTTCTTGGCACAAGCGCTGGCATGGGGGGATCCTGCTCCTGCTCAACACGAGTGCACTCTATGGAGAGATAAGCAAGATTCTGTTGTATTTATCCCAAGGTAAGGTAACATGCTCATCAAATACCTGTAACATCTACGGTGTTTAATACCAGTATACCACCGGTATAGTATAGTATACAGTAGTCTTCTACTCTTGTTGTTGAATGTCTTTTTCATACTCCATTATCCATACCGGCCCGTCCCCAATTGCCCGTGATCTCTAGAGCTTGGCTTGCACCGAGCGTCGCACTATGATCTGCCGCGATTCAACCAATAAGTGCGCGGCCCCGCGCCGTCGCGTCAGCACTGCACTCTGAACACTTTTTCACACTTTTTCACACTTTTCACTCTCTGCACATCTAGTGATTTATGAAAGTTTATGCAGGAACATTGCCAAATCTGTCCAAATCTGTCCATATCTAGTCAGACTGATGAGCAGAATACTGCAAAGGCCACAGAGTCTGGACTCTCACGGGATTTTCGGATGATGAAGAGTGGTCAGGGGTGTGCTCTGACAATTGCCTTGCGGATATAATTACCTTAATCTGTCAAACTCACCAAGAAAGCGCGCACCGCGACGCGTGAATGTCATTGTTCATGAACAGACTCACTCCGGTTTCTAAAGATGGGATGGGTTGGGTCTTCCTTGCCAAGTGACATGCCAGCATGCAGAGTGCCAATAGTTCAGAACCGCCAAACCTCGGATATTTGGCTGTCCTACTCCGTACTCCGTACCGACTGCCATGGTCCACGAAGAAAGACCAGTGCTTCTGGAACTGCGAACCTTCACGGATATCCGCTGCTGAAGCGTTCCCCAACATCTCATTTCATTCCTCTACACAGCCTCCAAACGCAATTCAAACCTTTTTCGAGTCCCTAGAACATGACACGGAAAGCCTCCCCAAGTTTCGGCACCCCTTGTACTGCAATGCACAAGCCGGCACGCCCGCCCGGTAAACCATAATGAGTGAATACGAATCCTATTCTTGGATTTCATGTACTGTACTTGCATGTACTTTCATTCAATAAAGGGAACCATGCTGCGAGCTGAAGAACTGTCTTACTGTACCCTTCCCTTCATTCCGCCAGGCAGATACCGTGTCACGTGTCCTCGATACCCCTTATTTAAGATCTCATGTTTCATGGCATCCTTATCCTATAAACCTAGAACCTTTTCTCGGCAGTCATGTTGTCAGATAAATTATTTACAAGCCCATTTGTTTCAATTGGATATTAAACCACTACAGCTTGTCAATCAACCCTACAGGACCAATCATGTGTCCAGCTACAGTAAGTACAGTATGTCTTTCGAAACAAGCCAGCCCAGCTACTGTACAGTCCAGCACACTCCCTCATTTCCACCCCCACTACCCCTCCTCAGCCCAAATCCCACCTCATCTCCTCCTCAAACCGCCACTCCCGTCACGCATCAACCCTGCCCTTATATCAATCCTCCACCTTCCCTTTCTCCCTTTTCTTGACCTGCTTTCGCTCCTCACCTTCTTCTTGTTCAAAAGGCACTGGCATCCTGATCCGTGACACGGGTTCCCGACACAGGTCCTGGTACGGATGACTTCGGGAACGCCGTACCGATTCTTGGGAGTCGGGTGTGGAAGTACCATCTTGAAGATCCTACGTCGTTAAATGGCTGTCTCTTTGCTGTTATGTTTTGTGTTATTTTGCTTTGGTGAAGAATGTTCAAGGAAGGAATGAAGGAGGATCATGTTCATTGTCTGCGTTTTAATGCACGATAATTTCTGAATAACCTCGCTCAGCTTCGTAGCAAGCATTACGATTAATATCCTTAAAGTATAGGGTACTGACTTAATGATTCCTTGCAATGATTCCATTAACACTCTTTTGACCAACCCACCTCTCTATTACTCTCACTACCCAACATACTCGCAACACTCCGCTCATTAACCCACACATCCTCCCTCCCTCACGCCCCAATATCTCCAAACCCTACATTCCCACACACTCTCCTCGAACTCCATATCGCCATCTCCCTTTCCATCCACTGCAGCACCGTCTTGCCATCTTCTCAGTACCGAGGGAAGCTATTGCCGCTGCTTTGAAGCACGCGAGTACCGTGGAAACAGGAGTAGTCTTCTAGCGCTATGCTCCGAATCAATGCAGCAGGTTTCGGTTTCTCGCAACGCGGTTTCTAGAGTGCAGCTGCCATTATCCAAGAACGTTTCCTACAAGAACAAATACGTGCATTATGAGGGCGCATTACTTTCTTTGCTTTCTTTCTGTGTCTACAAACTAGATGTTCTGATTTTGATACGGCTTAGTAAGGTATATATACACAGCAAAGAAACACACAATCCTCAGTCTCCATCTCGCAATATGCATAGCTGTATCCCCAACCGTACCACCAGCAACAAGGTGCACCACATCACAAACCTCACCCTCCCTCACCACAAACCCCCCACAGCTAAACACCAATACTCCCCTCCCCTCCCCTCCCCCAACATAAACAAAAACCCCTCCATCCACCCACCCATCCATCCTCCCAGCCAAAATCCAAAAATCACTCACTCACTCACTCCTCCCTCCCTCCCTCTAACTGGCCATCCAAAAATACGTTGCAAGTCGCACCTGCCCGCCTTCCCGATACAGAACCGCACAACCCATAATTCTTCTCTATCCAAAGACAAACAGTGGCACTATCCATGTTTTCTCCCTCAAGAGACACGCGGTGGCAGTGGCGCGACTCGGGGAGACCGATGAGGGATGGGTTTTTCGCGTACGGGACTTCGACGCTACTGCGCTAATGCGCTGATGCGCTAAGGATAATCCTTCGATGGTGAGGTGTATAAGTGAGTGAGGTGTGGAATGAAATTGGGCATTGGAATTTGGGGGTTTGGAGTTTGGTGTGTAAGGTGAGGGAATTAGGGTAGAGTGAGGGGATTAAGGTAGAGTGAGTAGGGTAGAATGGAGTGAGTGGTTTGTAAATGAAAGTTGGAATGACTACCTAGGTTCACATGGGGTATCAAATTACACTTGCTGAATTTAACGAGTTTCTATATTTCTGCACTTCTGGTTTGCGAGTCTTAGCCTACTCAAAACTCCGCTTAGAGGTCATAGAATCGGTCGACTGTCTCGTCTTTGCCCTTGATAGTGACGCGATGAATGGACGGGCATTAATGCCCATAAGAGCTGGAGACATGATGTCTATCGCGCAAGCCCCTAAAATGTCTACCATAGTTGTCAGATACCATGTATACATCCAAATATCAACCATGGGATCTGCGCCTGCGTATCTGTCCCTCGAGGGGGTTGCCCGGTGATATCAACGCCGAGAACTGGCATTGCGTCTTCGTACATGCCGTTCGTAAGCGCTTGGAGACTGGGCATAGCGCTCAGGACAGTCGTGCTCGAGGTAAGGCGAAGCGGGGTCTGGGCGAAACTCGTATGTGCCGCCATAGATGTCCGTGTAAGAGATTGTGAGGTTTGCTGTTCGAAAAGCCTCGGAACGTTCAAACCATCCTGCATCTATCATTTCGCGAATGGAGCCGTCGAAAGGATCTTCTGTGCCTCTTCTAGGCCTACTTGTATGATGAGTGCTAGGAGTGACCAAGTCTGATGCTTGTATTCGATCAGCAATCCGACTGACTAAAACTTCGGCCACCATATCATGATAGTTGGCATCTGCATTAGCATCTCTCATACCTCTTCTAGGCCGGCTTGTGCTATGAAGGGTCGAACTTCGATGGGCCTGACTGGAAGACGAATGGTTGCCCGTGGATTCAACTCTCAAATCAGAGCCGTCGTAGTTGTATCCCATACCCCTTCCAACCGAATGTTCGACAGTGGTACCGATAGCGTCGTCTGAGGCTGGATCGATTAAGTGTGATGCGCCGGCGGCGTCAAAGCCAGTACTTTGGCTGTTGATGTTAGGCATTCTGTGTGTCTGAAATATTTTAGGCGACTGATTTCGAGTCAAGAGTCTTATGTGAAATCTAATTTGACGTTGTAGATCGTTGGAAATATCGTTGGATTGATGAATTCGCCTTACTATATGCCCTCCAATCAAAGAAATCGGCAGCTTTGAATCACTCAAGTGCATGTGAATGTGCATCGGCATGGATTGCTCAGGAGCCATTGCCCGACTCTTGATGGCTAGGTAATGGGCGCAAGGTATATGGAATCCCAAATTCAAGACTGCGGGATAGAGTTTTGCAACTCCGCGTACAGTGGGCTAGCAATTGATGTGGAGTCTATCAAGAAAAGGCCTTGCTCAACCATCCGGTCTTGTCTGGCTAGGACGACTATAAGGAGAATACCGTCCGCCATCTCGAGGTTGGTGTGAAGGGCGTCCAACGCCCCTGTATCCTCTTCCCCTCATTTCTTGATTTGGCGTGGAAATCTCTGACTCCTTTCCACTACGGCCTTCGTTGTACTGGACCTTTCGATCCCAGTCTTCTAGAGAGGTATACGGACTTCTTAGCCAGGCTCTCATTTCATGAAGAAATAGTCTTGTGTTCTCCCTTCCCAAGAAATCTTGCAGCATATGTTCCGCCTGACCACCACTGGCTTGAATATCCAATGTCTTTAAAATCGCCACGATATATTCCAGCAAGAACTCAGCATTGTTCGCTCTGCGGTCTAAGGATGAAGGCCCATCAGGACTTAAGAACTCAAAGACTTGTAGTTCTCTGCGTATCCATTTCCGTGCTCGAGATACCAGCTCCTCATCTCTATTGAATAGTTGCGGAGTCAAGTCTCTGAACCTCGAGAGGCGATTCGATCCAACATGAAGAGAGTATAGTTGATTTCGGTATATGTGGCGGCGTCTCAGTACGGCTTCATCTGGAGTCGGCAGAAATCGTGGAGTTTCATATGGTCGTCTGGAATGATACGGTCTTCTCGACCGAGGGTCCAAGCTGAGTCTCGAGGTATCTGAAGGTGGCGGCTGAGCAGCTTTCGTAGCTGGGACATTATAAGTCTTGAAGTTTCTGTCTTCCCTGAACTCGTACTGAACGGTCTCAACTTCTGCCTTACATAGTGGACATGTAGCCCGTTCCTGAAGCCAACTGATCAAGCAGAGGAAATCGAAACTTTCATGCTTGCAGGGCTGGGCGATGGCTAACTCGGTGATTCTTTCGAGGCAAATAACACAGCAGTTCTCTTCGGAATCATTGTTTTCTTGACGAGAAGAGATCTCAGCCAAGGTTGTTTGCAGGATTTTGGACCTCGTATCCAAGTCTCCGTCGTCCATGAAGAAGATGCGAAAGTGCCATAATACCCAGCCAAGATGAAATTGTTGACGATGATGTGTGGTCCGATCTGGTGGCGGCGATTAATCGCGATCGCGGGCCGAGGCGCTAGTCCGATAAGATAAAGAAAGTAACGACGCGTCGTGCTGGACGAGAACGACTTGAATTCAAAATGTTATGTTAAATAGGCAATTCGTTTAAGATACCGAAAACATACGGGGTTTTGACAAATCTTTGATTCCACAATGAAATCTACATGATTAGTAGAACGAAACCCTCTGGAGTCTCCTCTTGCAACGCGACTTGCAACCAGCCGCCCCCCCTGGTATTAAGAAAGCCTGGTTTGTGGGGATAATGCAGGACCAAGAACGCGAAGAGCTGACTGAGAAGTCAAATTCTCTGAGGATAGATCTGAAAGTATGGGAAAAGAACTTCGCAGCGGCAAACAATGGTCAGAAGGCTTCACGCGACGACATCAAGAAGCATCCTGATATTGGTGTGATACATACTATTTGAACCTTCTAAGGCCTTGAGCTAACACTTTGTGTAGCTGCAAAATACAAAGAGTACAACAAATCTCGAGATATCCTTTCCGGGAAACTCCACGTACCCCCAAAAGAAAGCAAACGTCAGACGCCCCAAAAACGGAAGCGTCAAGGAGGGCATGCAGAAGGGACGAAACGACGTCAAGTAATCGAGACACCTTCGAGAGGCGCTGCTCAGCCATGGGAGTTAGATCCTTACGACTCCCCATCTGTTGTTCGAAACCTATTTACACCCTCGAAGAAGACTGTCATTGGACCTACACCACAAAAGGATGGCCAAGTCCTGGGATTATTCGACCTTCTCCAAGAAGACGGCACTCCCTCAAAAGCAAAAGCAGATAATGCCACGCTTCAAGGACCTATACAAGCCACGCCTCGCAAATCTAGGCCGGACGACGTTCTCAAACTCACCCGCACCCCCTCATCAACAACTCGCTCCATTCTCCACCCCTTCGCCACTCCTCTCAAGAACCGCACTCTCAACAGCCAAGGCGGCCACACCCCTTCCTCAACATCCAAACTCCACTTTTCCACCCCCTCCTTCCTACGCCGCGACACCCACAGGAACGCTCTCCCGCCCATAAACGAAGATGCAGACCTATCCCCCCAAATGGCCCGCGTCCCACGAAAACCCCTCGTCCGCGGTCTAAGCAGCATGCTCGCCGGACTCCGCAAGATGGAAGAAGAAGCCGCGGACGAGGATCTAGACGCTTTGCATGAAATGGA
This sequence comes from Lachnellula hyalina, assembly GCF_007821495.1. NCBI lineage: Eukaryota > Fungi > Ascomycota > Leotiomycetes > Helotiales > Lachnaceae > Lachnellula > Lachnellula hyalina. The sequence goes on from NW_022157318.1 coordinate 13,681, forward strand.
GAACGAAACCCCAGGACCAGGAACTGGAAGTGGAAGGGGAAGTGGAAATAGCAGCAAACCGCCTACCAAACCAGCAGCACCAGCAGCAGAATTTCCAAAAGATATAGTAGTAGAAGACAGCCAACCGCGCCTCCCACTAGGCGGCTTCGACGACGAAGCAATGTTCGACAGCTCCGGCTCGGAAGGCCACGACCGAGACGGCCAACCATTAAAAGTCTACAAGAAAAAAGGGCAGAAACGCACTACACGCCGCGTGAAAATGAAGCCCGTACGCTCTAAACCCTCCACCTCCCTCCAACCACCCGCACCCATCGACGAAGACAGCGAGGACGAGCTGACCCAAGACGCTGTGCCCGAGACGCAGGCAGAGGCAGCGGATGCGTCTCAGGCGGTGGAGGGGCTGGGGGAGGAAGGAGGAGATTTTGCAGAGGCGCGGAATTTCGATTCGGATTCTCAGAGCGAGTATACGGCTTCTGAGGGCGGGACCAGGTATAAGAGGCCGGATCAGCAGAAGAGGAAGGTTATGGGGAGGGATGGGAAGATTAGGAGAGGGGCGAGTAAAGTTACTGCGTTGGCGAACCAGAATTTTAAGAGGTTGAAGTTGAGGAACGCGGGGGCGAAGGGGGGTCCAGGGATTGGGAGTCGGTTTAGGAGAAGGAAATAATGAGTTTATGAAATTATGTTATAGCATAGAGTTGACAAAATTGAGCCTTTACACGTAGTGCAGAGCATAAGTACTGAATTTATGATGATGGTCTTGTGTATTTTCATCCCCTCTCGTGAGCTACATACAGATACGAGGAGAACCCTTTTCCGCCCATCCGTTAATTCATTACCATACACATCACCTCATCACATCACCCACCCTCCCTCCCTATTCACCACCAGAAAAAATAAGCGAAATCCAAATTCAAATCCCAATTTCTGGTAAAACTCCGTCCCAAATGCTGTTGTCGTTTCGTTGCCCTTGTATACACAAAATCGATGGAGAACCGATTTCCAAATTCTCGCTCGTCGTCGTCAAATTTCATTCATGCTCGCTGGCTGAAAAGGTATCATTCAAATTGCTCCTCCATCTCAATCCAGTTCAATCCAATCAAAACTTTTGGATTTTGTGGGCGTATGATCACGAGAATGTCTCAGCCAGGACTCTGATACTTAATATCATAACCAGCAGTCCAATCGTAACAATAATCAGCAAGGCGAACCCGAACCAACCCAGCACCATTGCCGTGGTGCCTACTCCACTCTTCACACTCCCGTTGCCCATATCTTGCGCAATGATGGATGCAGCGACGGAAGCTGTATGCTGCCATAATACCGAGACGAGTATGAAGATGGAGCCGATGAAGATGATGGCGAGCGCAATTTGCGAGACTGGGCGTGAGGGAAAGGGCTTGACTTCTCGATCGCTGCCGCTGGCGTCCTCTTCTTCGTGCCAGCCGGGGAAGGTGGCGAGGAGGAGGAGGCAGATGAATGCGAATATGATTGCGATGATACTGTTTTGATATGTTAGTGAATGATAAAAACAAAGTGGTCTCAGAAGATACATACATTAAGTATGGGAACACAATCATGTCCTTGAACTGACTGGCAAGCCAGATCAGATTCAATGGGTCATCCGCAAGAGAGACTTCGTTCGCCAGCGCCGTGGCATTGTTGCTGCAGAGCCATGATCCTCCGTCTGGGTTGATGCAGATGCCGAAGTATCCGACTCTTGCTGCAAGTCTTGCATTTCCAACCACGTTTGATATGGCATTGTGTACGTTGAAGTCCGCTTGTGCTGTCGAGGGTACGGGTGTGTAGGTTTGGTAATAGAGCGAGATTAGGAAGATGCCGGGTATGAGTGGTGATGACGACGAACATCCTGCTAATAACAGCGCTGGGTGAGACAGTTAGCATGTGTTTGAGAATGTTCCAGCGAAGGTATTTTGCTTACAGAGTAATATTATTGCAATTGCAATCAGTATCATAAGCACATGGTGGTATCCTAGGAACGGTATCAATCCTGTGGGTGTCGTGTGTTAGTTAGACATTCTTTGACCGGGGTTTCTCTCTCGCTGGTGTAAACGTACTCATCCACCCTACTTGAAATCTTTGTGCCATCGCGTCTCTATATGATATGAAACCTCAAATCGTTATCGAGTCTGCCACTCCCGTCCTCCGTGTGTCGGAGTGACTGAGGAGTCGCAGCCGTGGAATGCAGCAAAGCTGGGAATTCTGAAAAGGGTGTTTAAGGTTTGAAAGGAATGTAGATGGCTGATATCGAAGAATGTAATCGAGAGTCGTGGTAAAGGTGGTAGATGAGGTTGTACGGGTACAGTAACGGCTTTGAGAGAAATGTTAGAGAAGCTCAACGTGCAATATATGGATAGATGGGGAAAGCGTAGCAGATTGAAGATTGATGTAGGTTCCAACTCAGCTCACAAGCGTTCTTCCAGGTAATATTCATACGTTAGAGGCAAAATTGGAGGAGGTTGGTTTTGTTCCAGCCTCTCTCATTTTGCGGGATCGCCACGATGTGTTTACACTGGGAAGCGACGACGGCATAGCAACCACGCTTGTAGGGCTTAAGCGAAACTACCCCTTCAAACTGCAGCTGCGGGCTTACCATGAAGCTTATTATTCCGGAATCCTATCTTTCCGTCAACTGAACTCCTTTCGAAATAGGGTCTGTGACATGAAGACTTGCTTATATGCTTCAAGAAGCCTTCTTTTGTTGCTTGCTAAGTATCTGCTCTCATTGCTTTCTCGTCGCAAACCAAACCAAACCCAACCCAACCCAACCCCTCAATTTGGGTAGGGGCCTTCACAACTGACCGTCTGACGACACCCTGGGTGGCATGGGCGTTCTGCGAACAATGCAGGAACAACGCAGACTTCGCTGGGAGTTCCTTGAAAAATAGCGCGGTCCTGGGTAAAGTGTCAAGTTGTCAAGGAAACGCTCGATGGGAAGGAACACCGTACCCGTCGAAGCAAATACGATGTAAAAGACTCCATCTTGATCTTTAGTTCTAGGCGGGTGGAGCCGTTCATCTGATTGCACCGGTGGGATCGGTCTTTGGACCGAGAGAAACCACCCTCTATTTCTTCACCCTTTCCTTTCTTCCAGCTTGTTTTGGTACTTCGTATACCTTTGCGCTATTTTTTTACGACCGCAGCAGTTTTGGCAGTGTCTTTGCTGTCCTCGCAAATTAATCTCGACATGTGGGGATTTGAATTGGAGTCGTATCGTCGTCGGAATTGTGGTAGAAAGAATAGAACGAGGGACGACAGATTGAACCGCACTAGCATATGCATACATGGAGTTCATTCGACAAACTGGGGTTTAGTTGACCCTTTGGCGGCAAGCACAGTCCTCTTCTTCCCACTGCAAGCAAGTCTCAATTTCGACTCTATTGGCAAATCCGTCTTTTTCATTAATGCGGACCGTTATCTAGATTTATCTAGGACGCTAGACAAGATGGAGGACTTCAGAAGCCGGCTGTAATGTTTTGCTCCATTGCTTCTGACACGCTGGATGCTCATCATGCAATTCGTTTACCACTCTGAACACACATCTTCCACCTCAACTAGCACTTAGCAAACTCTTCTGCAAATCTATCACACTAGCCGAAATCCTATTCGTCGTACTCGGCGGCAAAATTCCACCCCCCATAATCAACAAATGATTTGAACGCTCCCGAAACACCCTCAAATGCCTCGTATACGACACACCCTCCGGCGTCCCCACCGTTTTCCACGCACCCGCATCACCCAACGCCTGGTTAACAAATACCTGGCTAAGACTCCCCGAACTGACGATGATGGTGCCATTCACGCCTCCCACCGGCGACCACGTGATATAAGGGGAGCTAGTAGGTTGTGTGCCATCGTTCGAAATGAGAGGGAGGCCGGGTGCGTCGTCGAAGGTTAGCGGGCTGGAGCTGATGCGGTAGTAGACTGGAAAAGAATATGTCGTACTGCCTGATGCCAGAGGACCACCGCCGTATTCGTAGGTCATCATGTATTTCTTATTCGGTAGCTGAGTAATGGTCGTCATTCCTGGCCGAGCCGTATATACTGGGTACTTGACATCGTCCACCAGAGGATTCCAGGTCAGCAGATCACCCGAGACTTGGTGTACGAGCTTTTGTCCGTAATTAGCATCTCGCTGATCGGAATAGTAGAGAACGATTTTGCCATCATAGACCATGAGAAATGGCTCCCAGATTGCCGGAATACCGTTATCAGGGATGGCTGCTCCACCTGATGCTACATGGGAGACGAATTCCCAGGTGCAGCCTTTGTCTTCACTTGCGTAGACGTCGATTTTGGTGTAATTTAAGTCCGTAGGAATGGAATTCCCTGCAAGGAGAACTGTCCCAGCCTTGAATTTGCCAATTGATATTGGAAGCTCGTATAAGAAAGGCTGATATCGGAGACCCCAGTTGTTGACCTGATCGGTTACACGGGAGATCTCTTTCCAGGTCTCTCCACCGTCGATACTTTTGAAGATGGGAAAATAGACCAGAGGTGGCTCAGGGCTGTAGTTCTCCCATGTTGCTAGTAAGACGCCGCCTTCAAGCTCAACTGTACGAGCATATAGCACGCGGGGATCGGTATAGTTAGATGGAGGCGTGAAGATGGTGATGTTTGAGAATGTGGAGAATGGTAACAACCCTGGGGCTGCGAGGACTACCCCAAAGAAGAGTGAGAGAAGGGGAAGAAGACGCATGATAGAAGCACTGATTATAATTGCAGTAATACTGCGGAACCTCAGGATATCAGAAGACTTTATACTGACTATACTGTACCGAGGCTCGTGACATCTGCCGCGCTTTTGAGAAGTTGGTTCAGGACGGAAAAACACCCAGGTACCCCGCAAAACTTCCATCATACAGAATCCTAGGAATCAGCCCCATTCCCCGCAAATCCAAATGTTGAATATCTTCCGGAGCAGTCGGAGTGGAGAAGTTTAAATCAGGCTCATATACGCTCCAATAGGAAGCCTTCACTGGAAAGCTTCCCGAAGCCATTCGTAGTAGCTCAAAAATCAGAAAGACTTAGTCGTATTCATGTTCTGGTCAGTTTGAATGTTGCAAAGGCTATATTTAGCTGGCAACAAGAAATTGTGTGGTTGAAAAGGAGTTGTCGAACAAGGATGAACTCAGATGTCGAGCTCAGAAGCGAAGCGAGCTGACCAATCCCGCTCAATTAAACCTGCAACTACTGCAACTCAACTCTCCAACCTCATTCATCTTTCGGCACCTAGGTTATCATAACGATGGCATCCACAACAGCTCTGCGTAGACTAGCCCTCGGCGCCTCTCGATCATCAAAATCATTTCACAGCTCCGCCCGTGCTTTCATCAAAGTCGGCGACAGACTTCCCAATGTTGATGTTTTGGTAGAGAATTCACCCGGCAACAAAGTCAATTTGAGCGAGGAGATTAAGACTGGCAAGTCTTTGATCATCGGAGTTCCCGCTGCTTTCAGTATGTAATTGATTCGTTCTGAAGAATATCATTGGTCGTCTATCTGTTTTCCGATCTTGAGAGAACTTCGGGCAGCTCGGACTAAGTAGCTAATCGCGAATAGGCCCTTCATGCTCCAACTCCCATATTCCCGGCTATATCAACCACAAGAAGCTGAAGGATGCTGGCAATGTTTTCGTCGTGGCTGTCAATGATCCTTTTGTGTAAGTTGAAAGGACAGCCCTGCAAAGACCAATGCTAATTTGCTGGTAGAACCAAGGCATGGGCTGAGTCCCTTGATCCAAAGGATAGCTCTGGTGTAAGTTGTTTAGATTGTGTCTCTGGTGTAGCTTGAATGGAAATATTGCTCACACTTCCCATAGATCCGCTTCCTTGGAGATCCAACTGCCAAGTTCACCGAAGCTCTCGACTTAACCTTTGATGGTACTGCTATCTTTGGTGGTCCAAGAAGCAAACGCTACGCTCTTGTCCTTGAAGATGGAAATGTCAAGTCAATTCATGAAGAGCCAGACAACACCGGTCTTAACGGTATGCCCCCCTTTCCCCCTCCTCATGCGTTGAAGGATATACTAACACGCCTTAGTCTCCGCTGCCGAGAAGGTCCTCGGATAAGTAGTAGTGGATGAAGGACTTGGATTTATGCGGTCACGAAGGAACTGAAATAGAATCAAGAGATGACCAGCAAACTACTTTGGCCGGCCTTTGTTGGTAGCAATCACAATCACCTGTATTACCTATAATTCCCATCGAAATTGGTGGGCAGCAGTGTACAATCCAAAGTAGTAAATGCCATATGATATTTACACGTGACTTCGTCCCTTTTTCACACGGACATCCTTTCCCTTTGTCCTAATTCAATACGGAGAATAAATCAGCAGCCCACCGCCTTCGCCTCGTTTATGAGTAATATAGGTCATAAACTCATATCCCGGTCTTTTGTTGATCACGAGTGTTGCCTTATCGTACTGCGATTAGCACAGCTCCGCTGACCGAGCGGAACATCCCCATTATTCAGGAGTGCAACTCTAACCAACCTCGAACTTGAACGCAGTCATTTTTCCAACGCAACGCCCCAAGAACTGACTCGCTCGTTACATTTCAAGCACTTCGTACTTCGACCTCGCTGACTCACCTCTCTCTTGGGCTCCACTAAGTCATTTTCTTCAGAACTGGTGGTCACCAAAATCCACAGCCTTACTGTCTGTTTGAGTCTCGTCTCTTTCTGACGAGTTCAAGCACCCCAACACAATCGACACCATTCCTCCTCAATCAAAAAAGCGGAAGGCGGCTGAGGCGATAGTAGCCTCTGACAATCTCTCCACCCAAAGGTCAAGCAAGAGGATCGCCTCAGCAGCAGCAAACAAGGAAGGACCCCCCACGCCACTCACCAATACCAGCCCGATGGATTCCGACGATGACTTCATGTCTGGCATGTCTAGCGACGACGACATGCTACAGGAGAGTGATAATGACGATGGTTCCGCAGATGGTATGTTTATTCCCACGGCACCTATCTCATCTCCCTTCGTCCCCCTCATGATACGGTTTGCTGACATACTTTGTGATCCAACAGACTTCGGATTCGACGAACCTGAACCAGATCTAGGCTACTCGCAGAAAGGTGCTGTCGAAAAGCAAGAGAAGAGGAAATTCGATATCACCTTCAAGGTCTACCACCCCGAGGACATTCAAGCCCAGCAAGATGACCTCATTGATGAGGTCAATATGATCCTCGACATCCGGAAGGAGGATGCAGCTATTCTATTACGGCACTTTCGATGGAACAAAGAACGATTAATCGAGGACTACATGGACCGGCCAAGGAAGGTACTCGAGGACGCTGGGTTGGGACCAAGTACGACAGGGCCACCAAAGCTGGAGATTATCCCTGGTTTCATGTGTGACATCTGTTGTGAGGATGAAAAAGGGCTTCAGTCATTCGCCATGAAATGTGGGCATCGGTACTGCATCAACTGTTATAACCAATACCTCGGCCAGAAGATCAAGGAGGAAGGGGAGGCCGCTCGTATTCAGTGCCCCGCAGATGGCTGCAAACGCATCATGGATGCGAAGTCTTTGGACCTCCTGGTTGGGGCTGATCTACAAACACGATACCACGAATTACTTACAAGAACATACGTTGAGGACAAAGACCAGCTGAAATGGTGCCCAGCTCCAGATTGCACGAATGCTATAGAGTGCGGAATCAAGAAGAAGGATCTCCTCCGGGTTGTACCAACAGTTGCCTGTGATTGCAAGCACCGCTTCTGTTTTGGATGCATTCTGGCAGACCATCAGCCTGCTCCCTGCGAACTAGTCAAGATGTGGCTTAAAAAGTGTGCAGACGACTCGGAAACCGCAAACTGGATTTCCGCAAATACGAAAGAGTGTCCGAGGTGTAATTCTACGATCGAAAAGAATGGAGGCTGCAACCATATGACCTGCAGGAAATGCAAGCATGAGTTTTGTTGGATGTGTATGGGACTCTGGTCTGAGCATGGAACAAGTTGGTACAACTGCAATAGGTTCGAGGAGAAGAGTGGTTCCGATGCCCGCGATGCACAAGCTAAGAGCCGTGTCTCGTTGGAGCGGTACCTCCATTACTACAACCGATATGCCAATCATGAACAATCTGCGAAGCTGGACAAGGATATCTACCATAAAACAGAAAAGAAGATGATCCAGCTACAGTCAGCGTCTGGAATGTCTTGGATCGAAGTGCAATATCTCAACTCAGCCTCCCAAGCCCTGCAGACCTGCCGCCAAACCCTCAAGTGGACCTACGCATTCGCCTACTACCTTGGAAAGGTCAACCTGACTGCAATGTTCGAGGACAACCAAAAGGATCTCGAGATGGCCGTCGAGGCATTATCCGAAATGTTCGAGAAGCCAGTACAGGAGCTCGCCGATTCCAAGCTGAAAGTCGAAATCATGGACAAGACATCATATTGCAACAAGCGCCGGGTCATTTTGCTCGCAGATACGGCCGACAATCTTGCAAACGAAGTTTGGACATGGCACCCTAAAGACTTGTTCGATTACTTCAAATCTTGAACATGGGCATGTTTTTGCCGCGCAACGCGCCTTTTACGAAAATCCGCACGAACGTAGTTGGTTGAGAAAACAACAACGCCATGCCTTCAGCTCTATCACTGAAGCATATCTACTCCACCCATCAAACACACCAACATGTTAGAGTCTATCATATCATATTTCCTCTTCACCACCTGCATTACCCCCGGCGTTTCGACACGATTCTGATGTTTTCCCTTTTGGCGGATTAGCTCATCCGCATTTGCTTCTTGGGGGATGGGAATGGGGATGGAAATGGAAATGGGGATATTGGACGGAGCAACGTAGGCGCATTCATCATCTTCCTCCTTTTCACGGTCACATGCGTAAATGAGAGACGGGGTAACGATGGATGGTGATGGGAGTCATTCTGTGTTTATATGGAGATTGCATTATGAAATGATATTACAATATTTAGTTAGTGTGAATTCGTGCATTGCATGTGATGATGTGATGGTGTGACTCTTGACGTTTCCGTGGGAATGGGCGAGAAGAACATTAGGACTTGCAAAGAGACATTGAACGTAAACCAACACGATCAATCCCCAGCATCTCATTATTGCTCTGGACTCTCAATCATCAATCACTCCATACCGGAAATAATCTTATAATGTTACTTCTGTGCATTCTTATACTCTAATAATCAAACGGTCGGCAGATGCCAGACCCCGCGCCACCAACGCCCCGCCTCCTACCACACAAGCAAAGATATAACTTAAACCATCCACCCATCCATCTATCCATACGCTCCTCCAAACTCCAGTTTCTCAAATCCAGATTATATATTTACAAAGCAATACCAACTCCGTTATACTCCTTCAGTCTATCTATGCTAATCATAATCCATCATCTAACATTGCGAAAAAACGAATTTTCCAAGGTCCAAACGCGGAGCAACAGGGGACAGAGCCTCATCGTCCTCGCTGTCATGGATGATCAGGTCTTCGCTGCCTGTCAAAGCTTTATCCTCGAATTTATCGGAGACTGGCAGCGGGGTTGCTGCTGGTTCGAGGGTGGCGTTTGTGTTCTCTTGGTCCCTTGCGACTTCAGGAAATGGAACACTGTTTTTTGAGAGAATTGAGCTGCGGCGTGGTGGCGGTTTGGTGATGAAGAGGGGCGTTTGTGGAGGTGTCATGGGGGACTTGTTGGGTCTATTCATGACGGAGGCTCCCAGACGTTGGAGGGGTGTCAGTTTGGCGTTTGTGGAGAATGGTGATGGTTTTGCGCCTGGAACGTTAGGTTTGACGGCGATAGGAATCATCGAGGGGCGCTTTGAAGCTGATGATGCTGGTGTAGGTAGGCCGTGGACGTTGGTGTTAGATTTGGGAGTCGCCGCAAAATTAAACCTCTCTTTCAACTTCCTGATAGGAGCTGGTGCTGAAGTGGTTTTTGGTGGCGTTGGTGGTTGTTCGTCTATACTGGTGAAAGATGCCGAGGCAGTCAGACTTGGAGCCGTTTCTTGAGATTCAGAGGTCTCCTCGGCGAAGGTGCTCTGTCCATTCGAGTCTTGGGAGGTTGTCGATTCCTCGCTGAAGATTTGCATCTTGCTTCTAGACCCTTGCGAGCCAAACCCATCGGCATCTGGGAGACTGAGCATCGCTTCTTCAACAGAATCATCCGAGAATATTGTCACATCTTCTTTTGCCGCTCGCTTAGTCCTTGCATTTCGGCGAACAGTGGGACTGGGTTCAGGGGCTGGCGCTGTGAAGAATCGACTTGAACCCAACTCAATGTTACTGGTTGGGGTACCTGCATCCTCCTCAGCACAAAGGCGAACACGTTTTGATGGCCGAGGTTCGGAGATGGTCGGTGCTCGAGTCTGGCGACCTATTGAATTGCGAGGCTGAGGTGCAGACTGAGGGATGGATTCAACATCGGTAGTTGAACGATGGAGATAAGGTCGAGGAACTGGGCTTGACATCCAAGGACCAGAGTTGCGTCGAAGAGCGTCTTGTTGGCTTGGGGATGGCGTGAAGCAGTTGATGTCAAGTTCTCCAAGAGGAATGCGTTTTGGCGCGAAGAATGCTTGAATTGATTTCCCCTTCTTGATATCACTTGACAACGCCGATCTCAAGTGTTGTGGGCGAGAAGAAAGAGGTGTCGAATTGACCATTTTCCTCCTCGTCACAACCTGAACCACAATTGGCTGCTTGGTCATTGGGTTCAGATCTCCTCTGGCAACACCTTGGGCGATCTCTGGCTCTACATAACTTCCAATGAAAGGCATCTTGTCTTCCTCAATTGGAACCTGAGGTTGTGTGTGAAGTACCAGAGATTGACTTTCCGGACAGTAGACACGTTGGTGGAGGAAAGTCAATTCGGCTTGGTAAAAATTTTCCAAATAACCTTTCGGTACATGGAATTTACCGTCGAATTGGAGCATGCGGATTACTTTTTCTATCGTCTTATGTTTTCGAACCATGCGGTAAGCTGTCTTGAGCCCCATGTTGCTGATGCTAGCGAGATAGTCGCAACCGCTCAATATTGCCATTTGGCGGAACTCCTTGTCAGACCAACCGGTGAGAGTAATTTCTTTGCAGGCGCAAAAGTCCGCTTTGTTAATCTCAATGCAATTTCCGTACTGGTCCAGCTTCGTCAAGAGACATTTTGCGCCAAAGACCAAGAGATCGGAATCCTCAGAAAGTATGCCATGAATAATGCCTTTCCTCTCTAGATATACCATCTGGGAATCCGCTTCGTACGGAGCTACGATATACTGTATTCCATTATCCTTTAATTCGTCGATCAATTGGCGGGCCATTTCGGGGGTCACATCAACCGCTTTTTGGAATTCGAGATATGCTTGTGATGGCTTGCCTGCGTTCAAAAGCTCCTGTCCTTTCCTTTTGCTTTCCTCCCTTCTCTTTTCTCGATCCAATTCTGTTGCTGCCTTGCTAGGGAGGTAGTCTCCGTCAAATATTAAAAATGGTGTAACTCCAAAATGCTGCAGCATGCGCACCCGGTGCATTGCAAAATCGACGAATCTAAGAGGTTTTAGCTGGGAGACTTTGGGTTTCACATCGATAGAATTACTTTCTTGTTGGTTGGCCTTTTGCAAGTTCCATAGCACAGGCTACAGTTCCCCGGTGCAGCCAACCATATGCATCAACACCGAGAGTTTTGCCTTCGAACTTCTTCAGGTTGCATGGTTTATGGATGGATTTGAGTAATGGAAGCAAGCCTGCAACAGTCAATGTCGTTCTCTTAGGTAGAATAATAGATTGGAAAGCATACCCTGAATCCCCATTTTGAATAGCAAAAAGTGCCCAAAGCACGAACAACCCTCACTGAAGAAACATGTATTTACTCGTACACGAAGCCTTCAGCGGAAAGCACCTGTGGAAATAAAGCAAAGAAGAAAAGAATTGCTCGAAAGGTACGGTTAGTAAGGCGGGAGGCGGGCGTAGGGTTTGTCGTCGTTGTGGTTGTAGAAATGTTGTAAATATCTATAGGCTTTGGTTGTGCCTGTGCCTGGCCTGGACGCGATTTCCTAGACGCGTTCACCAAGCCAGGGCCAAGCTCAAGCTCACCCAGCAACCGCGATGCACCGATTGGCGGCCCGCAACATACATCTGCCAAGCGAATCCCGCCAACGATAAAGATTTTGATAACAGTCCAAGCAGAAAAAAGTTGGAGAACAGTTCGAATAATCATTACCACCTCAACACCATGCCGAAATCATTGGAGAAGACCCGCAAGAAGATTGCGAAGAAGAAGGGCAATATTACAGCGCTGCATGAGAATTCGCGGGATTCGCAACGTTTGCGAAGAGCGCAAAACAGAGACGACAAATTGCTCCGAGTCGCATCAGCCAGGAGAAAGAACGACAAACCATTAGGTAAAGCCGTTGCCTGTTTTTGCTTGATATGGAGACTGATGTATTCTTCAGTTGTACGAGCTGCTTTCTTTAAAGACCTTGTTCAGGACAACGACTCCAAGCCATTAGAACTGGATGCGATCCACTCCGCCATTAAAACGTACTATTCCCCCACCAAATCGCACAACTGGCTACAAGATCTGACATGGCATAGTTTCGTGCACCAATATGACGAAGAGTTTAATGCACTGAAGAAGGAGCGCCGAGCGGGCAGACCCCCAAGCACCAGAGAAGATCTGTTGAAGATAAAAATTGCAACAGACGAGAAGGAATACGAGACCGGCTTCTGTAGGTTGAAATTTTACAGCCACTGGATTCTCCAGCTGATAACAGACAGACCTACCTGACCTTACGGATGCAGACAATACCGTGTTCTTGGAGAGATGGGACGGCGACTGGTCGTACTTGTCTACTCTCAAATGGGTCCGGATATCGAGCTCGGGGTTGGTTCAACCAGCAAAGTTTCCTCCCAAAGGTGAATCATGAAGGACGGGTTCAGGATCGTGAATTGGCGTTATATGGCATTATATGGCATTATATGGCGTTGGGGATACCAAAAGAGCTGCAGCAGGGCATTGAGGGATTTTCAGCAAGTGATATGGCGGGGATACTGTTGAAGTATGGGCAGAAAATCGTCGTTTTTGAATGAATAAATAGGCAGACAGACACTATAGAATAAGCTGAATCATTTGTCTGAACATTATGTCTTTCACTCAAGACCGCTAGTGAGTTTCCAGGGAACAACAGCCTTGCGTAGCGTTTAGCGCTAGTTCTCGAGCCTCGCGCTAAAATAAAAAGTTCAGTAAAGCTACCGGGACATCTCATGTTCAACCATCAAATCAACAAAATTCCATCAATCATCCAACTTCCTCGTTAATCACATAAAAACTTTTCATCATGCTTTCTATTAGATCCTTCGCCCGTGCGGCACCCCGAACAATCTCTCGATTGACAGCCTCCGCCATCAGACGACCAGCTCCCAGAGTCTCCTTATTACAAGCAGCATGGAAGCCAGCACCAATACAAAGCGTTGCCGCCTTCACATCATCAGCTCTGAGGAGATCAAAGGGTGGAGAGGGTGATGATGAGTTAGCTGCAAAGCTTGAGGCCGAGCTTGAGATGGAGAATGAGATGAAGGATCAAGAGGGCGTCCCAGCGAGCGTCAAAGACTACCTCGAGAACTGTCCATTCGAGATCATTGATGTTCCTGGTGTAGAGGATGTCGTGCTTACAAGACAATTTGGGGATGAGAAGTAAAACTTCTGTCAGCTGTTTCGCGATGAATGCTAAATGAAATTCAGGATTCAAATCACCTTCTCCATCGCTGACATCAACAACCTCGAGGGAGAAGAACCATACGAAGATAACGCCATGGCCGATGAGGAGGACAACATCAACCAAGGGAACCCCAATTCTTTCAAACAAGCTCCCGAGGACTCAATCGAGGAAGAACAGGGCGAGGCTACAGGCGACCAACAAGAGCGCTCATACCCAGCACGATTGAACATCGTCATCGAGAAAGCCGGCAAGGGTGCCCTGAACGTCGAGAGCGTTGTTCAGGACGGCGTCCACATGATCGATAACGTCTACTACTACGCTGATGCAGGATTGGCATACGCCAAGACCCCTGAGAGCATCCAGGGCCGTCAAAACGTATACTCCGGCCCACCATTCGCCAATCTCGATGAGAACCTGCAGATTATGATGGAGAGATACTTGGACGAGCGGGGAATCAATGCTGCACTTGCTATCTTTGTGCCAGATTACATCGATATGAAGGAGCAGAAGGAGTACTTGAGATGGCTGTCGAACGTCAAGGACTTTGTTGAGGCATAGGGATGTTTCAACGGGTGTTAGTTTTGTCTTCAACTGTTGTCTTACCATTTCCACTCCTCGACCAACCTCATGTAAAATAACTTGTTGTACACGAATCGCTTAGCGCGGCACTTATGCCACATAATGACATAAATACTATTTATATTTGTTTGATTGTCCAACAAAATTATCGTCATGAACCGGGAAAGCTCCTCAGACGAAATGCAATGAATACTTGTGTCCAAAGACCAGCCCATTCACCATCCTACTCGATGCCAAACTCCTAACTCTCTCCTACCCTACATGCACGCATACTCCTCCCAGAATCCATTGCTTCTCTTTTTATTTGACGGTACACTGGTAACAGTACCTACGTGGCCCTCTCTTACCCATCCCATCCCATCCAATCCAATCCATATACTCTAACCAAACGAAACAAAAGCACTTCAGCTCAGCTTAACTGTCTCAATACCAGCTTCCAGAAACCGTAACAGCATGGGCAACTTAGCAGCTAGCTAGCTGGCTAGCAATGTAATTTGATGTTTTCTTTCTACGATGGATTTGGTTGTGCTTGTATGTTGCATACTTGCTTGCTATATCAATGTATTCAAGTGGGAAATGGAAAATGAACTGTTTGTCTGGGCTAAAAGGTCTTGTGCGAGGGAGCGTGGGCTGGTTCTTTGAATGTTGGTGGATAGAGACATGGTAATATGTATGTGGCTTGAGGAGGAAGGGAGATGTAAAGGGGGGGTGCGTTATATCATATTGATATCATATATCTTCCGTGTGAAAATATATACGACTGTTCTGAAGGCTTGCATGTCTATCTTCAACGCTAGACTACAAGTTCTCCTCGCAATGAACTGGTTGGCTAACAAGCTTGTTTGATAATCTGTGGTGCTATGGCTGAATGAACATCGTATCGTCCATCTATGCGAGTATATACCGAGTCTAATAATCTTTCTCTAACCTGATGTCTGTTAATGTGGAACGCAAATGATTCGTCGTGACCATATCCAACGCCCGGAACATATGAAAGAGTGCATGCTGGCCTCCCAAACGATAGTCTCATCTCAAATGATGCCTTGAACCTAGCTCTAATATATCTCCACCTTCTACGCCCATATCCATAGCTCCTCTACAACCTTCACTCTAGGCTCCAAGGACTTCGCTTTCTTTCAATTTAAAATTTCCTTCGTGCAGACCGTCTAAGACCTCTCTTCCATCTTCCGTCAGCTCGGGCTTTCCAAGAGGCGTGACGGCTCCAGTGAAGAATCTTGGTTTCCAGATTATTCCCTTGGCTTCTCTTTCTTTCGCCTTCTCTCTCTGTCTCTCTTCCAGTTCTTGTTTCAGAGTCGTAGCGTGATTAAATTGCTTTGTGTGGATGGCTTCTGTCACGCCAGACCAGAATTTCACAGATTCATTGGGAAGCTGGGCGTCTTTTGGTGGGAGCAGTTTGGGAGCCACAGCGAGCGGCATTAGATCTATCAGGAGAACCTGGTTTTCCTAGTCCCATATCAGCCTTTTTGTTGCGAGATATTGTTAAGCTAGCCGACTTACTAATTTTGCTCCCAAAGAAAAATAGACCTTCTCTTTCCAGTTGCCTTGGATCCTAGCCAAGACATCCTTCTCAGGAACGTCCTTTATCGCTGTCTTATTGTCTTTCTCCGGGTCATATCGAAATACTACTCCTTCAACCTTGTTTTGTGTCTTCCCCAGCCAACCTTCTTCCTTGTAATGAAGTATGGTCTTGATCTTTGTCTTTGGACAGGTGACGAAACATATGTCTCCGACTGTTACGCTAAGAGCGCCCCTCAATAAGCCTCCCAAATGAGCGGCAGGGTGGGTGAGCTGGTACTGCTCATTATCTCTCTTCTCTAAAGTGATAAAGATACCCAGGTTGTGTTCTCCTGGGGTAACTCTCACACTGGTACCTGTGAACTTTGCGGAAATTTGGTCGAAGCCTCGAGCAGTGAGACCTCTTTCGGGGCAGTCCACATAGAACGCAGAGACAGGAGGGTGATGTGACGTCTGCTCGGTGAGATATGAAACCTTGACCGGATGTTCGGAATCTGCCTCATTGATGGGGGTAGATTTTTCGAGTTTAGGAAGTGTGCTTGAGGAGACATTTCGTGAAATCGCTTTTGATTTGATGGAAGATGCTGAACTGTCTGGAGAAGTTTGCGCTTTGAGGGCTGATATTGGAGGAGCGGCTGCCTCGACTTCCCAATTACACTACCACTTGTTAGCAATAGTTCAAACCCTGGTGGATGGTTGTATCTTACCCTAAAGAACTCCCCTAAAGTGCTGTTATATGGCTACACTAGTTAGATTTATCCCAAGTATATTACGCTGGACCCAACTAACCTTGCATGGCTTGCCCTTGACATATTTTAAATCCTTCGTAAACCAAAATCGCAATACTTCCAGCATTCTCTCCACCTCATCATCTGATTGTCCAATTGCTACAAATGTATTTGGCTGGTCAAGGTAATTCCAGTACTCGAGATTCGGGGTTGGTTCCAACAGTTGAGAAGGCAACGAGAACCTCACAGACGCAATATCCGCAACACCTATGAACCTGTAATAGATAGAGATGTTAACCAAAGTACATCATAGCTCATGTCTGCTATCTGCGCAGGTTGCAAACTTATCGCCTCAAAACATGGATGTCTAAAGCCTTGGCGCATTTGACCCTACCGCGAGCCCTCTTCCCTCTTCCTCGAAGAGCAGCGACAACAGTAATTCTGGCTATACTTACTTCCGGAGAATCCCCAAGAACATACGAAGCTTAGACGTGTCATCCGGAGGCTTTTCTGCAGCGGTGGTAGGAGTAGCGCGTACAGAGGACGAGTCCGAGGCTGTCGATGGTGCGTTTGAAGCCCCCGAGGTATCGTAAGAGCCTGATGATGTCGATGCCATGATTGGGTATAAATTATAACAGAGGTATAGTGATGCTGTAGGACAAAGCTGTAGTCGTTGAGGTTGCACGAAGGAAGGATTTGTGGTTGTGATGTTATCGAGATAGTCGTTAGACGGCTGGACGGTTGACGGTCTCCGGGCCAGTGACGTTTTGCGATAAGAGCCTTAATCAGCCCGAATGAGGTGAGCCTTGGCAATGTAGCCTTTGATATACACAAAATAGGAGAACTGGTCAAAGAGAGTACATATGAGGTTGGTTAGGTAATTACTACTTCTTTCTCATAGTAGATGATGATGTATTCGAAGGTATCCCCGGGTCACCTCAACAGAGCAGTACCACTATCAAATGCGGGTCAGCTCAGCACAACAAGTCTCACCTGCGCGAATCGATCGTCCCGGACAGCCCACGAGGTACAAACCCCTCACTCCCGCCGCCGTGTTGTACTAAGGTCGCGCCAGGATTCGGAAGGGAGCCTGTGTCTTATCCAAGTCGCAAGTGCATATGATCACGAGCTCAAGGGCAGATGACTGCGTTACGATTATAGAGGAGAGATTCGAGCTAGAAAGACGCGAACCAGATGCTTCAATAGATCTTGCTTGCCCTATACAGTTGTCCTTTCCATGTACTGCCCAACTGAGTGTCATCTTTGATATATCAAGCGGCTGTGTTAGCAGGATCATATCCATACTCTCATTTCCAGCATTCTCTATGCCATGTATTTTCTGCGCGGCTGGCTCTTGCTTGTTTGAAGCACCGCGTATCCCATCCATATTCGAGATTCAAGCATGTGGGCTTATTACACCTCGGACGAAGTTGTCCTTTCAGAGTTCACGAGTTTTAAACGTACTCCCCGCTTTCCCCTGTCCTTCAATATCCGCTACTTGACGTTGGACCGTTCTCAAACTCTCAAAGCTGTACCGTGAAATCTTGAGGCTTGAATGTATCACTCTTCGAATAGCACTTGTACACTACATTACATTCACACAGTACTAGAACTTGCTATAGGCTAGTTAGTGGCTCATTGATGGCTTCAACGTAATAAGACCATTAGTAGTTTGCTTGGCCTAGAATGCTACTGGCGCCATACCAGAACCCCTTTCTGTAGAGCGTTGGAGAGAGCATTTGAATTACCCCAAGTAATTCACGAATCCCTGGAGTGAGGGTTGAAAATGGCTTGTCATTTGAGAGCAATTCAGAATCTAATCATTAGAATGCTCCGGATTTCACATGATTGAAAGGCAGTTTGCATGTGAAGTGATAGAGAAGGACGGATTGGAAGAACGTCTGAAATCGAAAGTTCTAGGAACTGCTCTTGAAGGAAATCCCTTCGATTTGCCGGTGCTAGTTTAGCCGTTCTATATGTTCTGGTAAATCTTACCTAAGTTTGACTTTAATATGGGTAATGTAGCACCTAGATGGGGCTCAGGAGAAGAAAAAGAAGACGTGAGAGGAGTTCTATGTCGTTAGCCATCACATTGTACAACCCAAGTAAGTCGAAATGCCTCCGCTTTACCGGCTCAGCGATGTCGTCCTGGAACTTCCACAACGCCGTATTGTCTTCATTACCTGCTTTGTTCAAACCCCCTACTTAAGACCGAGGAACAGCAAGGGAATGTTGTGTTTAGCGGTCGCTGCCGCTACCGTGAACTATGGACGTACATTCTCGTACGAATTGTGGGAGAGGGAGGGAGCGGTTGCTAGACTACGGTTTCAGCTTTACAGACGGACATGTTCAAAATGCTGGATTATTTGATGCTAACCATGTTCAAGATCTCATTTCACGTTGCGTTCCCACACGTATGGTACTGTGATGGCAGGTTAGATGCAAAGTTCAAGCAACTGGGCTGACCCAATCCTATCAAAAGGTGGATTAGAGCCACTCAGACAAAGTCCTTTACACCCCCCTCTCCACCCCCAAAACAAAAATATCCTTTCCCCTATTCACGGTCCACCATAAACTTCCACTCTCAAGTGAAGCATCGCCCGCCATAACATAACCAACCTCATGCAACCCAACCCAACCTCCCCCAAAATCTCCTCCGGAAACCAAAAGCCCACAAACCCACCTTCGGAATACCACCAGAATACAACCATACCATACCCCCACGAAACATCATCCATCTCAGCTCAGATCGACATACATAGCTCTATCAAAATAAAAACCCCGTATACCGTACTATTCTAGTATTCCAAAAAAAAAAAAAAAAACTCGGACCTGAAAAGCATTACAAACATACATACATACCCAACGAGGCTCCTCTACTATAAGCCGAATCCCAGACATATATCAACCATCAATATCAAGGAACTAAAACCAAATACGAGTCAATACACAACACACAACACAACTATAGAAACGGAAAACACGAGCCGCATTCCGCATTCCCCATCCCGTATCCCACCCAAGAAACGATCATCTCAACAACGTCAATCCACAGAGTATTAACCTCACTACTCCACATGCACATGCACCCCATTGCCAGCCTCGTATCACCGTATCGTGCTATACCCATCCCACCCAACCCACAACAATAGAAACAACCCATCACTAATCTAATGCAGGTACTCGGCGGCTCCTTCTCCATGCAGAAAAAAACCAGAATCATGGCGGAAGCACTCACTGCATTTTGTTCTTAGTGATTTAGGCATTGCGTCCCGAGGTTAATTAGATCTATCTACCTTGGAACCATACTCCGACGTACGAGTATCCCGTCCACTTGGTCCTGGGGTATATGTACCGTATATATATATATTAAACGATCTACGATTACGCAGCTCTGCAGCGGATCCTGGGAGCTATAGCTGGCTATGTTATAGCGAGGAACGGTGCTGTGACTGGGCTGGGTTTGATTCGGGGAATTCTGTATTGGGAAGGGAAATATGTATGCTTGTGTTTGAAAGAAGATTCTTTAGGGGATTTGTTAAGCTTAATACATAGGCTTTGATTGAGGGCTCTAGGATCATTCGATTCTTTACTAACATGATATTATGATAAAGCAAGCAATGCCTCTCAAGCTAAAACATACAAACAGCAGTGCAGTAATTGATATCCTCGCCTTTACAATGAAAATACAATTGAAAATTTATGCATCGCGTCCTGGGTTCCTAACAAACATATCCGTATCATATCATATTCCCAAACCCGCCTCGACGGACTACCGTACCTCACGGGTAAAGCATAACGGCTCCGTACCTACATACACATCATCCATCTCCGTCCCAGAACGGGACGGTGGCCCGATGCAGCTCAGACAAATAAATAAACGGAACAACCCAACCCAGTCCACCCCACATCTTATCGGGCCCTGCCTGCGCTGTACAGTACTATACCTTGCGGTGTGAGATGAGGTGAGGTGAGGTGAGGTGAGGTGAGATGGGGTTACAGTTGTACTCTCAGAGCCCGTGGAATGCTCCGGGCTGTACAGTACAGTACGGAACTTGGCTTGGGAAAGGTGGACCGATGGTATGCATGCATGCGAACCTTCCGATCCATGAGGAAAATCCAGGGTCCATCTTGTTCGGCCGGAGACATGTCTGAAAGATATGTAAAGAATGAAGCTATTGATTTCTCAAGGTGGAGATTTACGGAGTATTGGAGGAGAGAAAAAGCATTGGCGATGTTAAGGGAGGCGGTGCGGAGTTTTGGCGTTTAAGGGTTCGGTAGCCGGCAGGACTCAGGAGGACCCTTGATGTGAGTGATGTCGCTTTCCTACGGAGGTACTGTACTTTGAATAGAAACATGATGTCACTGACCCCAAAATTCTTTGTCGATCCGTCTCACTTGAGTTATCGATTGCAGATTGTAGATTATAGATCGATGGAAAAATCCACATCCACTGAAAAGATGGAAATAATATACTCCGATTCGTTGCATTCGAGCTTTTGACGTTGCTGTTGATCATCCCGTATCACCTTACCTTGGTAGTTATCTTTATAACCCTGCGAAAGCTATCTCATGTATGGCGATGGCGACGGCGACGGTGTGGCAAACAGCGAACGTGCCAGACTGCAATATGACACTTGCGGTCCAATGTTCTCCAGGTATTACCCACAGCCTCTCCGGAACATGGTGTGGGCTGTGGGCTGTTTCCTGCATCATCTTGGAGTAAACGACGAAGATCGAAATCGTATCTGTATCTTTATCTGTACTGTATTCGAGCCTTGTCTTGCCTCCTTGGCTTGGCTTACTTTGCAAAGCTTTATAGCGGCCACTGCTGTGGCTGGTGTGCTGCATGCATGCACTGCACGACTTGGCAAGTTAGTTGCAATGGATAGTGATAGGTACAGGCGGGCGGAAAGAGGAGAGGAGAACAACAGTTGTTCCTTTCTTTCAGCGGTGTGACGTACTTTGCACTTTGCACTTTGCATTTTGCATTTTGCATTTTGAAGACTCTCGGTTCGATGCATATAAAGAGAGACCTATTATTTATTACTGATAGGCCTGGAGACCACGCCACTCAGCCACAGGTTGGAACAATGGGAGGGAACGTGACCGCCGCACTTGGCGGGTGTTTCAGAATATGCGTAACCCCAGATTGGCCCAAATTTGTACGGACTCGAGGTCTTTGGCGGTCTGGACCTGGATCTTCAATCCGACCGCACTGACAGTCGCGTACAGTCCCTAAGATGAATCGCGATTCGTGGTGGCGTCGTGCGAGGCGAGGTATGGTAATAAGTACTCGGTAGAAAAACGACTTTCCTTGCTAGCTATCTCTAGCAGTGAGAAAAAAAGAATCCATAACTTTTACTTAACCCGAGTTGTATCTGTATGCCGAGTGAAGAGCGCGAAGGGGAAAATCGATGACGCAGATGGCGCTTGTCATCGAGCTTCTGCGCGCATCGCATGCAATTTGACCTCTCGGATCTCTTGCTTGGGACGTTACTTATGGAGCTCGGCTCCAATGTGGCTAAACACTCTCCTCTTTGCTTTCAAGCCACGCAAGCACTCGCCACATCTAAACCTCTTGGAGAAATGATTTTCAGTTACCAAGAGTGGCTCATGAGTTTCATCGACCCTATCATAGGACCCTTGAAAGCTCATAGTTTCGTTCGTCGGTTCACCCATAGTAATTATTCGCGAGTGGAAGCGCCCGTTTCGAAGGATCGCATTTGAGAGTTGGATGGTTAAAATTGAGATCCCGATGCGAGAGTTAAGATCTGGTCTTTTGCAGGGGTACCCTGCCACCCCGTCACCCGCGAAATGATGTGGGATTTGGCGCAGATGTGACATTCCCCTCAAATTTGCCCATATCTATACCGCTGGAAGTGTGAAACGCGTACGGGCTAAAGACGTGCTTCGGGAGATTTGCCTTCATCAACCGGTTGCGATTTCCCTTACGGAGCACGAAGTAGTTAGGTAATCTCGGAGACGGAGAGTGAAGTTTCGGTAAGGCTATGTCTCGAAGAGAAGTTGTTTCCTACTGGCGGGCTTCTAGCCTGATACTGAAGTACGTTTGATAAGTCCCGGTGAGTCTTCGGAGCATGGAGGCCCATCCCCATCCCATCTTACCAAAAGCTTATTCACATATGGGGGTCTCTTATCAATCAGATGACTACCAGTTATTCCAAAAGGATTGCGGTTACGTTGAGGCTTTTTCGTGTTTTGTTTTGTTTTGTTTTGTTTTGTTTTGTTTTGTTTTGTTTTGTTTTGTTTTGTTTTGTTAGTAACGGCATGGTCTATCAAACTTAAAATAGTAATCTCAGCTTGCTAAGGATGGAGGTGCCATTGTATTGCTGTAGAAGCTAGACGAGAAGGAGATCGAAATGGGTTGAAGTGACGGAGATCTTCCAAACTTACGATGTAAGCTTGTGGCTTTGTGGCTGTGTATGAAGGACCGGTCTAGGTGGTTTTGTAAAGACATTCTGTTAGAACTCGGCATCAGAATTCCGTATGAGCTGAGCTGGGTAGAGCAGAGTAGAGCAGATGGAGTAATAGATGGCCAGGGCAATTGATACCGATACTGATACTCATCATCGCCATTGTTCTCCTGGTGGCATATTGCATTGTGCAAACGCCACCACGGATGGTCGCACTACAGAACGTGGGCGCCTATGTAGAGAGTCACAAAGGGAGAAAGAGAGAAACCAAATGGCATATCCCGTGTCTCAGCTTGGGTACCGGATATTGGTTGACTGGCAGCTGTGAGTTGATATATTATTACTCCCGGCGTGACAAGAAATGTACCTATTCTATTGTAATCCTACCTTATGGGCATTGTGTCCCAAAAGGACTTCTCTTCAGTTGTGTGGTGCCAAAGAGTCTTTCGCATACAAAAAGGTGAACCAGCCTCGCCAGCATCTTGCCTGTAAGGCGCTCGCCACCTTTGGGGGGAATCGTTTCCCGATAAGGACTGGCGGTGGCTGAGGCCGCGCTGTCTTCCCCGATGGGCGATCAACGCTGCTTTTTCAAGTCGGCTCGAGCATGGAAAAGACGCGGACACGCACTAGGCTCCGTCTCTGGCTCTGGCTCTGGCTCTGGCTCTGCTGGTTCTGGTTCTGGCTTTTGGGCGGTCCCCACATGGCGTATAGCGCTATCAATCCCCAGCTAGACCCTCTCGACCCCCCTCCCTTGAACAACTAAGTGGTACCTCACTACGGAGTAGGTACTAGATACATGTCCCCTTACTGATTCTGCTACCGTACCCAAGGTACCTCTGCTGCTATTCTGCTAGTATTCTGCATCTGCTATTCCGCTCCCTAGCTGTTATAGCCAGGGACCCAAGGCGTCACTTCCACTTCCACTTCCGCTTCCATTTCCACTTCCATTTCCATTTCTGCACTTCCTCCCCTCCCCTCCCTCCCCTCCCACTTCTACGACACTATACTACACCTATAGCTCGTACTCGTAGTATGGACCCTTAGACCCACGGCGCCCCCCTGTCATTGTTTTGAGATCTTAGTGGAACTTACCGTCGTTGCACTCCATTCTGCCATATAATATAAACCTCTTCTTCCACCGTGCTACGAGTACTTCACTACGCTACCAAAAAAAAAAAGGACTGACGACGTCCATTGCCCTCACGCTCGCTACTACCACTACTTGGTCATTTGGACGTCATCATCAATCAGTCAGTCAGATTCACATGATTCTACCGAAACACATACACATCTACGACCCATCTCAGCTATCCGCACTTGAAGGTAGCTCGGCCAAGCTGTCGTCTTCAAAA
The DNA here is from genome assembly GCF_007821495.1 of Lachnellula hyalina. Lineage (NCBI taxonomy): Eukaryota > Fungi > Ascomycota > Leotiomycetes > Helotiales > Lachnaceae > Lachnellula > Lachnellula hyalina. Next base: position 38,014 of record NW_022157318.1, read on the forward strand.
TAGATGAGCTGTACCTAGCTCACTCACACATCTCCAGATGTTTCGCAATCGGTAAGCATACTAGAACCCAAATGAAGCTATGAAAGATGCAGCCTGCGCGCCTAGACATTATGCATCTACATTGTTGCGCGATTGGGGGAAACTGGAAGCAATACAGAGCTGACCTTTTCGCGCACCAGGACGTCTTCACAAAAGCCAGGCGATGAGTTCATCGCAAATTTCCGCCAAAGTTTCCCAGAGGTCGCAACGACAACGACGGGGTCAAGTTCTGGAAATACTCTTGGCGTGGCAGTCGCCGGCGGGCCACTACCAGATCTAAAGTAAGCATATACCATACGCCTTCTCCCAAGCTAAATTAGCTTGCCTTCAAACCCTCTGCTACCAATACCCTTTTCCTCACCATGAGTTCTAATCGTTAATTTGCTGACACTTCTCATCTACAGACATAACAGTTTAGGACATGAGGATATAAAAGATCTCGATCCTACGCCTAGAGCGCAGAACGAGCCATGGCGCTTCACGCCTTCTCTCCTTGATCCGAACTCATTTGCCTTTTCCAATTTCGCAAACCAGCCACCTGGATACTATACCCCTACTCCAGGCGGTACAAACACATTATATCACAGCCAGGCTGCAGGTGATCTACATACTCCTGGGATGGGCATGGGCATGGGTCTTGGAACCCCTCTTTCTATGCCCTCCTCTGCTGATGGGCTTCATACTAGCACCATGATGGATATGTCTGGATTTGGTCACCAAATGCATCCCCAATTTCACAGTTATAACCCATTTGGCCACCAACAGCATCATCACCATCAACAGCAGCCACAGCAGGATTCATTCGCGCCCTCTTCTTTCGTACACCAGGACACAGGTTATGAGACAATGGACCACGATGGGTCGCCTATGGACGATGAGGAACGCATGGGATCAATGGGTTCAAATCTGCAGCATCATTCTCCTGTCATGGCTTTCCAGCCTACACATTACGATACGGCAATGCCTGCCCAAATGCCCCCATCTGCGGAGAAGTTTCGCTTCCATGTTACTATGAACGCCCCAACCGCCATGGTCAAACATACTGATGAAATCCCCATCACTTATCTCAACAAGGGTCAGGCATATTCAATTTCTATTATTGACACTGCTCCCGCAACGCCATTACCCCCCGGGTCGAAATACAGAACTTTCGTACGGATTTCTTTCGAGGACGAGCAGCAGCGACAAAAGCCTGGGACCTGTTGGCAGTTATGGAAGGAGGGTCGCGGAACAAACGAAGCTCATCAACGTGGAGGCAAGCTCCAAGCGGTCGAGTACGTTGAGGCAAACCAGCCTGCAGAGAGTGATGATAAGAGGACTCGAGTAGATCTGGATACCGCATCTTTCGATGGGTTCTCGGTTGTATGGACACCTGGCGCGAACGGCTCTTCAGAATGCAATATTGCTGTCCGGTTCAACTTCCTCTCCACTGACTTTAGCCATTCCAAGGGTGTCAAGGGGATTCCTGTGCGACTTTGCGCGAAAACCGAGACTATTTCAAGCGGCTCGCCTCGCGCCGGCACGGAAGACTCCGAGGTTGCGTTTTGCAAAGTCAAGCTTTTCAGAGACCATGGAGCGGAACGGAAGCTCTCGAACGATGTCGCACACGTGAAAAAGACAATCGACAAGCTCCAGCAACAGATTGCTCAGGCCGAGACTGGCATGAAGGACTTTGGTAAACGGAAGAGAACTGGATCGATCTCCAAAGTGCAACCCAGTCAGCGCCCGGGCAAAGTTCAAAAGCATAAGAGAACATGGTCAATGTCATCAGCATCCTCTGGCGGAGCAAGGTTGCCCGTTGAAGAGGATCTCCATTTTAAGCTTCAAACTATGCAAGACATGTTCACAAGCACGAGGCCAGTTAGTATCTTATATCTCCGCGGATCAGAAGAGGACGATCCAGATCTTCACCCAGTCGCTCTGGTCGGTGAGCCTTTGGATCTGACCAAGGTGGACTCAAGAGGAAGCAATTTATGGCAACAGAGGACTAGCGATGGCTCTACAGCCGGAACTTCATCGTTTGTCTCTCCTTCCCCGAGTTCCATCTCCCTGCAGTCCCAGGGTCCAATTGGCACTTCAACGAATACTGGCGGCCAATGGGATCTTCAGTCGTTGGCACCGGCAGATGTAACCTCGTCGAATCCTCAGCAGCTCGCAAGCCCACCGGATCAACTCACAAAGGTTCCCAAAACCGATGAAGCCGGAAGCTTAAGTGGTTGGATCGAAGCTTTAGGAGTTGATTCTTCCTACAAACCGCCCGTGGTGGAACGTGTTATTAAGCCTGCGGCCTGCTTCTATATTCTTCATCGCGATCCGACTCAGCCAGAAAAGCACGAGTATTACAAGGCTGTGTACCTGATGCAGAGAACTCTGAAGGATTTCACAAATAGCATTGCGGCCAAATGGAACATGGAACCAACAAGGATCTTACGAACTCTCCATATCCTCGACCGTGGTCTTGAGGTCGAAATGGACGATGATGTTATTTGCGAAATCACCGAAGGCCAGGACCTTATTATGGAGATTACCGAAATCCAAGGCGAGGTCAAACGCGAATGGGAAATGCCCGATGTCAGTGTTGACAGCGACAACCCCAGCGGCACTCAGAATATAATCCAAAGCGAGGGATACGAACTTCGCCTAATGTTTTAATACTTTTGGTTTCTTTTGCCCCTCTACTTCTCTTAATCTTTTTTTAACCTTTATACCCAACGACCCCAACATGGTCATGTAATTGTTACGACCGTCATCATGTATTGACCTAAGGGTGGGCGGGAGAACTGTTTTCAAAGGCGTCAAGTTGCTTTCTAAGATACCAGTTCCATTCGTTGGAACACCATTTCCTCGAGATCCGCGCACATACATGTAAAATGCCGGTTCAAGGCCGTGCGTGAAGGCGGTTATCATATTTCTGATGCCGATATCGATGCCGTACATATTATGGAAGGCTTTTAGGCTTTCAGGCTCTACTGGCCCGGGAACTTCTCCCTTCTTCTCGCATATACTTTAGGGCCCAAACCCATTCTCTTTTTTTTTGAACCTTCATTTCATTTTCATGGTGGGCTTGGGCTTGTTTGTAATCAATCATGAGCAACGTACACGATAGGCTGGATCGGGGGACAAGATAGATGCATGCATGATATAAGGAGGCTACGACGCACACGATTCTTTTTTGATTGATCAATCATCTTGATTTCTGGCGGGCGTTATCACAGAAGCCGCCAGAAGTTTAAGATGAAGAAGAAAATATATACGAATGGATGGATGGATGGATGGATGATTTTGGGGTATTTGATTGATCAATGGCATGGCTTCAATTCGCATGGCAGGGGCAGCAACCAAGCAAGATGCAAATTAAACCGCAAATACAAACAATAATATCCGATTTCACATCTCCATATATCCATCACCTACCTACGTGTTTCTACCTACCGTGCCTTTTCCGACTTAATCTCCCACCCGGGAAATATCTCAAGCCTCGACCGGCGCCACAGTGTACTAACTAACACTCGATACAGTCTGAGCTTTACTTTAGCAGCACTCAAGCACGACTTAAAAAAAGAAAAACGGCAAACGGCTGTCACTCCAAACATGTCAAACTTTAATCAGAAGCCTCTCCACTATTCGTCCCTGAATTTCCTTTTCCATTTTTCATTTTTCATTTTTCAATTTTTTTACTCCTAGACGGTAGGACGATTCGGGCGGAGGCGCGCCGCGTCGTCGTCAGGAGAAGACGTGCATTGATTGGCTGACATTGTCCATGACGACGGATCGATCACTTCTCTTCCCCCGCAGGCAGCGCGAGGGCGCGACGATCAGGGAGGGCTAGGCCAGACTTGCCCGCAGAGCCGATCATAGTGTATGTATGATTTGCGCTTCAGCCACACTGGGATCGACGCATGATGGCTGGTTTGGGTTAGGAGTGGCGAGTGTACGGAGTTTTCTGTACGGGAGGGGAGGGGTTAAGCTGGCGCTGGTAGCCTATTTCCGAATTCGCGGGAATGGCATGGGATGGGGATGGGAATCGGATGCAAGAGGTTCAGAAGGATTGAAAAGGTGGGTAAGGTAGGTAGGTATGACAAGTAGTAGCTACAGCAAAACGTAAGAGAGTAAGCTTATTTCGTTTCTAACTGCCGTGAAAAAGTGCCTGGTAAGGTAAGGTAAGGTAGGGAGGGTAGGGTTGGTGGTTTTGGACGTGACGCGACGCGGTGCGGTCCCGAGGTTGGACTGGACTGGACTCGAAGGGTTGTGCTGTGTTGTGCTACGACGGGACGGATGTGGACGTGGGAGAAGATGATCGAGGCAAGTAGGTCCCGACTCCCAAGGTATTGGACGATCCGGCTTAAATTAACGGTTTGTCGGTTGTTGTTACTGTAGATAGAGACTAAGCGACCGACGGACGAACGAACGAACGAACGAACGAGGGTCTCGCTGCTTTTTCATTTCCCTCGGGTCCCCTTGCAACCCAGAACGATGGGATGGTCGAGTCTAGAGCTATGGAGGCAGCTCGGCGGCAAAACGAAGCTGTCAGGGACGCACGAGATGGGATGGAGTGAGAAAGTCTTACGGCAATTCATCAGTCGGTCCTTCCCCCTTTGCTCGCTGCCTCGCCCCGTACAGCTGGTCAAGGATTGTGTTCGTCTTGATATAGATCAATTGTGCGGGCGGGCTGGGCGTCGGTTGGGAAGGGAAGGGGTGATCAAGTGCCAGCGCATTGCATCTGGCTGCTGCATAGCGGGAGCGGGACAGCCTCTGTTTTGTATGTGTAGGTAGGTAGGTACATGGGACTATGGTATGGTATGGCTTGGCTTGGGTGTGGCTTGGGTACTGTAAGGCATGATGGGTATTGGCATTGGCATGTGAGGAAGTGCATGTCGTAGGGTGCAAGTTGGTCGGTCTGGAAGAGAGAGACTAGACTAGACTAAACGTACTATACTGTAGTGAGAAGGTGGGGTGATGTTCAGTAAGTGAAGTCCGTAAAATGAAGTGAACTGTGGCACAGTCAGAAAGAAATGACCCGGACATTCCCACGCGCAGGTGTGGCGGCGAAGGACCAACGTGCAAACCACGCTGCTCTACTGTAAGTATAAAATAGCTCGAGGGCCGGTGGCTCGTGGCTAGAACTAAATGGTTCGATAGGGAGGGCTCCTCCAAGCCACAGTGTGGTGAAAGGGAAGTGTGCTCAGCGCCACAGGGATCTATCCCGAGACAGGAAAGAGATTATCGGTGGTGTTGACTGGATGATCGACGGGTGACGAACAGGTACTTCTGGATAGGTCATCTCCGCAGATTAACGTTAGGTCCGTCAGGGATTCATCGTTGCAAGTAAGTTTAGGGACTTCTAAGTACGGAGAACTGTGGCTGAACTCTACCGTCCTGTTAATCACGGCATTGTACGGTATAGGTATAGCTAGCTGATGTACATACCTAAGAGTTGTTTGGATCTCGATTCAGTGAGTGATTTCTTTCCGAATCCGATGCACAGAAACTCTATATACCATCACTTGACCAACACCAGACCCGACATCTCGGATCTGCGAAGTGGGCTTGTAGTATAGAGATGTCCCTAATTTTCGGCTTCTTTCATCAAGTTAGAACTATCGTTGAAGCTATACTATACTATGTCAATGACATGGATGGCTCTCGCATTCACGTGACCGCATTTCTAGTTCAAGTGCTCTAGAAAAGCTACTTATGCCCACGTACCTAGAAAGCATGAAGAGCTTGCTCTAGCCCATCTTTGCGGTGCCCTTATGCAGATCAAATGTCACTGTGACTCATGCTTCGCACCTGGCAAGCCTTGTAGCGTGGACCGCATAGAGAGAACGTACGTTGAGGCTTGAAATCTTTGCGAGATGTACAGTAACTAGCGATATTGGGGATCGAAACATATAACTTTGGGACTGGAAGGAGGGTGTAGTGATGTCGAGAAGGTAGGCGTAGGTGTCTAATCGGCGGCGGGGTTATAATGCGGGGTTTGGTAGTAGAGTAAAGGCGGTAAATGATAAAATTGAATGAGTTGTTGGCTATGCGCTATGCTGAAGAGCAAAGGTTAGAGATTGGCGTATCGTAGGCCCAACTTAGACGTATAGCACGTCTACATGCAAAGATGGTAGTCCTAGAAATGCCAAATTGTGGAGCTGAGAGAAAAGCAAGCACGCATCGAGAAATATTCAGAGGTACATTCCTCTGATATGTGTAAAAATACCCGCCCCTATTAGTGACTCTATGATGATTGGAATGTTCAGGAAAATGCACATCATGTTGAAATATATCTTTACTTAAAGTACATTAAAATGCCAGACTTTTCTAGTGACAAATATCGTGTGGTAAATATACCTGCTTCCAGAGGAAGCCGTGCTGGCACCACATATACACTCATTCTTAGCGAACACAGAGAAGAAGATAGGACAATGAGGTTGATTACATTTAGCGTTTAAGCAAACAACTCTCATTATGCTACGCTATGCATTTATCAGCCGCATATAAGACTGAAAACCAGAACTGCTCTGTAGTGGGTATCGTACATAAAGAATCGCGGAAACTCAACGTCGCTGTTCCATCACATATTTGCCAAATCCCCGCGTTAGTTACACCCTAGTTCCCTACAGTCAAACACGCCCCTTTATATCAATCACCGTGGTCCTAAGCCATCCCGAATAGATTCCGATAGAGTGCGCCAGTCCAGACCGCCGATAGCACGGCCATTCGCGCCCTTCATGGCCAATGATTCAGTGAACTTGCCAGTCCCGATTTTCCTCATCATCAGCGTATCCTTGCCCTTGCTAAGTCCTCGACCATCGCCTTGAAGCAGATACTCCTCGAACCATGCTTCCTCCTCGTCGGAAAATGGCAAGTTGACGAGCTCAACACTTCGATCAGCAATCGTTGCTTTCGGCGAGTTGTGGATGACGAGAGAGATGAGAAACTCGAATAGGTGTCTTCGAGTATTTTCTGGTTGGCTCCTGGAGTAATAGAATGCTTCGGTAACACTGCTTGTCGCAATTGCTCTAAAGAGACACTGAATCGCTCTTGATTCATTCAAGACTGGTTGGACCGTGTGGTAATAAGCCAGCGCTAGATGCAGTTCGTTTTTCCGTACTAATAATTCTACAATATCGTCCTGGAAAGTAGGTATCAGTGATGCATGGGTCAAATATTCCAAAGCTTTCTAATACTTGTTAGCGAATCGCCGTTATTGGTGACATGAGACGAACCTTGAACTCCTGTCCGTCCAGATGCCATAACCCTTTCATGTATATTGAGTATTTCGCAGGTAGGAAAGATCTCCTTTCAAACTCGGAAGAGTAAACTCTCCTCCCCGTGGGAAGATCGATGTTGAGAAGTACATAGTATAGTACGGAAATTTTATGATGCTCCAAACCCGAACTCTCGACGATAGCTTTATGGAGGTGTCTGAGATCGCTGTTTGACTTGGGAGGATAGTATTTCGAGGCTATTAAGAGAAGGTTAGTATGCGCTCAAAGACATGGGGCCACAAGGCTTTACTCACGTCTCTTTATTCCTAACAATTTCATCACACTTTCGATAAATTGCACCTCAAGATCCTTCTTGTTCTGCACGATCTCTTCGACCACATCTTCGTCATATGAACATTCGGGGTCGAAATAGAAGACCTCGTCGAAATTCTGGTAATTAAATATTGTTATCGCATCTGGAAGCCGATCGAGCTCCATCTTGTTTCTTTCGAGGCGCAATGAAAGATGCTCAACACCCGGATGGATGTTTGGGTTGAAGTTATTCGCGATCGCTTATCTTATCTTAGCGCCATATCATTGTTTATCCTGTGAGCGCCGAAAGTCAACATTACAACCAACCACATTACATTCGACATTCGATTCCACGACTTTCTACCCTTATTCGACGCGTTTATCCGATATTTACGGCTTCTTGGAATCTCAGGTTTTGGAATTTGCTCGGCTGAAACTACCAATCGGCTAAGTTGCGCGAATCAACGCGTTATCCTCGAAAAAACCAGGCTGTCGGCACCACAACTTGCACCAGATATCCAGATGTCTGAATCGCCTGTTAGGCCGACCAGGCGGGCAGCAGCAGCCAGACGGAAAATAGTCGTGGAGGACTCCGACGACGATGATGAAATTATGCAGGCCAAGGTGGAAGAGGATAGTGAGCCGGACTTTGCACCAGCTCCCAAACGAAGTCCACGAAAAGCGCCTGCTTCGAGACGAAAGACTACGAATGTCGTTGCGAGCACGCCTCGTACTGGGGGGCGCGCAAAAAAGAGCCTTGCGAAGGAAAATATCGAACCTTCTGAGATCTTTGACCCAGAGGAAACAGTGAAAGCTGAGCCAGAGTCTCCCTCCAAGAAAGCATCGCCACGGAAGCGAAAGAGTGCGCCTGTTCGAGGGGGTCGTTCTTCTAGAACACCAGAGCTTCCTCCACCATTGCCTACCCCGCAGCCATCACAGTCACCTGAACCATCCGAATTACAAGTCACTCCACTTGCCGACATCACAGAGACTCTCAATGATCGGCCACGAACAGCTGAAAGCCAAGATACAATGGTGATGCCTATCCGGCCGTTAGATACTGTTTTGGAGAAGCCGATGGATATTGTGCTCAAGTCACGCTCTATGGCTATTCCTGTAGCAGAGGATACTGGTCCTAAGCCTCGAACAGTGATTACATACTTGATCCTCACCAATTTTAAAAGTTACGCTGGGCGCCAGGAAGTTGGGCCTTTCCATTCATCCTTTTCTTCCGTTGTTGGCCCCAATGGATCCGGGAAATCAAACGTCATCGACTCTCTCCTTTTCGTGTTTGGATTCAGAGCAAGCAAGATGAGACAGGGCAAGATATCTGCTCTGATTCACAATTCTGCAGCATTTCCAGACCTCGACTTTTGTGAGGTAGCAGTTCACTTCCAGGAAGTCATGGACCAGGTACGTTGTATGAGTAAACTATGCTAGAACACTGCACTGACTCGAAAGCAGCCAAATGGAACACCCACGATTATGCCCAATTCTGATCTTGTGATTTCACGTCGTGCATTCAAGAACAACTCTAGTAAATACTATATGAATGGCAAGGAGTCAAATTTCACTCTAGTCACTACTCTGCTTAAAGACAGAGGAGTCGATTTGGACCATAAAAGATTTCTGATTCTCCAGGGAGAAGTAGAATCAATTGCTCAGATGAAGCCTAAAGCTGCAAATGAGCATGATGACGGACTTCTCGAATATCTCGAGGATATCATTGGTACCTCCAAGTATAAAACCCCCATCGAGGAATCAGCAACCGAAGTTGAAACCCTCAACGAAGTCTGCGCCGAGAAAAGTGGACGCGTCCAGCACGTCGAGAAAGAAAAGAACGGCTTGGAAGACAAGAAAAACAAGGCTCTTGCTTACATCAAAGATGAGAATGAGTTGTCAATAAAGCAATGTGGTCTGTACCAAGTCTATATCAACGAGTGCGGAGACAATCTTGCAGTCACGGAAGAAGCTATTGGCCAGATGCAAGCACAACTCGACGCTGAGCTGGAAAAGCACCAAGGCAACGAAGACGGGATTAAGCAGCTCGAGAAGCAGTACAAGAAAGGGCAAAAGGAATACGAAGCCCTCGACAAGGACACACAAGCTATTGTCAAGGAGATGGCCAAATTCGACCAGGAGCATGTGAAATTTGAAGAGAAGAGAAAGTTTCTGACAGGCAAGCAAAAGAAGTCGGAGAAAGCCATCAGTACAGCAGAGAATGCTACGGCTGAAGCGGAATCGACTATTGAAACTTGCAGTACCGAAATCGAGCAATCTGCCCAAGAAATAACCGCCATGGAGAAGCGAATGAAAGTCGAGGAGAAGGAACTGACGACCATTCGAGATAGTCTTAAGGGCAAAACGCAAGAATTTTCAGATCAGATCGCCGCAAAGCAAAAGTCTCTGGAACCATGGAACGAGAAAATCAACCAGAAGCAATCGGCCATAGCTGTTGCTGAGAGTGAGCTTGCTATCTTGCACGAGAAAGCTAACGCTGGTTCCGTTGCCCTTGAAGAGACCGAAGCAAAAATTGCCAGCATTGAAGAATCCCGTGAAGCTAAGCTCGCGGAACTCGAAGAGTGCAAGTCAGAGCGGAAGAAGCTGGAGAAGGAGGCCATCAAAGTTCAAACTGAGCTAACCCAGGTGTCACAAAAAGAGCCAGAGATTCGATCTCGACTGTCTGGCGCACGTCAAAAGGCTGATGAGGCTCGTGCCAGTCTCTCGAATACACAGACTCAGGGAAATGTACTAACGGGTTTGATGCGATTGAAGGAATCTGGTCGAATTGAAGGTTTCCACGGCCGACTAGGAAATTTGGGTACCATTGATCAGAGATATGATGTTGCTATTTCTACTGCTTGTGGAGCGCTTGACAACTTTGTCACCGACAACGTGGAAGGAGGCCAGCAATGCATCGAGTATCTCCGGAAAACGAACCTTGGCAGGGGTAATTTCATGTGTCTGGACAAGCTTGGAAATAGAGACCTGTCGGAAATCGAGACTCCCGAAAATGTTCCTCGTCTCTTTGACCTAATCAAGGCCAAGAACGAGAAGTTCCGACCGGCCTTCTTCCACTCGCTACAAAACACTCTTGTTGCAAAGGATTTAGCACAGGCAAACCGCATCGCCTATGGTGCCAAACGGTGGCGAGTAGTCACTCTCGACGGACAATTGATTGACAAGTCTGGTACTATGTCTGGAGGTGGCAACAGTGTCAAGAAAGGCTTGATGTCATCCAAACTTGTTGCAGATACATCGAAAGAGCAGGTGGCAAAACTCGAGATCGACCGAGATGGATTGGAGCACGAGTTCCAGAAATTTCAAGATCGCCAACGTGATCTTGAGACGAAGCTTCGCGATCTCAACGATGAGATCCCTCGCCTCGATACAAAGATGCAAAAGCTCGGGCTCGAGCTTGAAAGTTCTGCAAGGAACTTGGCAGATGCTCAACGACGAATCAAGGACTTAAGCAAGGAGCACCAGCCTTCGAAGACAGATGACGGTCGCGTGGTATCTCTGCAAAAGGAAGTTGCCAAGCTCAATAAAGAGATTGACAAGTTGCACGGCGAGACTGCCAGTGTTGAGCAGGAAATAAAAGCTTTGCAGGACAAGATCATGGAAGTGGGTGGTGAGAAACTTCGCGCACAAAGATCAAAGGTAGATGCTTTAAAGACAGAAATCGATAGTCTGAATGAGGCCGTCTCAACAGCCGAAGTCACTCGAGCAAAGGCCGAAAAGCAGAAGACCAAGCAAGAGAAGGATTATGCAAAGGCCACCAAAGATCTCGAGGCTGCGGTCAGAGATTTGGAGGCTTTGGAAGAAGACATCCAGAACCAGAGCTCAAATGCTGAAGGGGTTCAGGCTCGGGTTGACGAAGCTGAGGAAGCTCTTCGGGGGAAAAAGAAGGACCTTTCTGCTTTGAAGAGCGAACTCGACGAAAAGACTGCCGCTCTCAACGAGACCCGTGCCGTCGAAATTGAGATGCGTAACAAGCTTGAGGAAAACCAAAAGGTGCTTGGGGAGAACCAGAAGCGTTTGAGGTATTGGAATGAGAAACTTGGCAAGCTCTCTCTTCAAAACGTCAGTGACCTTGGTGAAGAGATTGCTCCTGAAGAGCTTCCATCTTACACCAAGGATGAAATTGCCGATATGAATAAGGATCAGTTGAAAGCCGAGATCGCCGCTTTGGAAGAGAAGACCCAAAATGTGAACGTCGAGCTCAGTGTGCTAGCAGAATACCGGCGACGAGTTGAGGAATACGCAGCGAGAAACGCGGATCTTCAGAGTGCGGTGGGTCAACGCGATACAGCAAAGAAGCGATGCGACGAGCTCCGACGTCTTCGTCTTGAAGGCTTTATGGAGGGATTCAGCACCATTTCTCTCCGTCTAAAGGAAATGTATCAGATGATTACCATGGGTGGTAATGCCGAACTCGAACTGGTCGATTCTCTCGACCCCTTTTCTGAGGGTATTCTCTTTAGCGTCATGCCGCCCAAGAAGTCCTGGAAGAACATCTCCAACCTATCCGGTGGTGAGAAGACCCTGAGTAGTCTAGCGCTGGTATTCGCTCTACATCATTACAAGCCCACGCCGCTATATGTCATGGACGAAATAGACGCTGCGTTGGATTTCAGAAACGTAAGACCCTCACTCGCCCCTTACCTAAAGTCCCACTTGCTAACGTAACACACAGGTCTCTATCGTAGCGAGTTATATCAAGGAACGGACGAAGAACGCTCAGTTTATCGTCATCTCTCTACGGAATAACATGTTTGAGCTCGCGTCTAGGTTGGTGGGGGTTTACAAGGTCAATCACATGACGAAGAGTGTCACGATTGAGAATAAGGATTACATTCGCCAAGTCGCAGCCGCATGAGCGATGCTGGGGAAAGGAACGGTGGAGGCGTTGCTTGTTTGTTTGCTTTGGGGGTATTGGGAGGGTGCATGTATGGCATATGATGAAGATTAATGAATTTCAATTTCCCACCTAGCTATTGAACGCTTGTCGTCGAATCCGAGCATGTCGCAAGTTGCAAGTTGCTTTTGACCCCGCTATCCTCTCCAGTCACACACTCTCTCTCTAGGAATGCAGACACACTGGCAGTACTACACAGTACCACATTGAGATTGGAGCGCAGCGCCGCACGGCTCGGCTCGGGACGGGACGACTAGCAACGTATTACTTTGTTTCCCTTTCCCTCCCATACATACATATCACATCACATCACCCCTTCACATCGCCTCTTCCCCTCTTCCCCTCTTC